>NC_035442.2:98850200-99144078 GCF_002127325.2 Helianthus annuus
GAATCTATTGAAAACATGGACCAAGAAGTTAAGGTTAGTTGGCATAGCTGAAGTCCGGTCGTAAGACTTTGTTGGAACTCAGTACGTGGACCGGAGTCCTTGTGGGATCGTAATAATCAAACGGAGCTCTAATATCTCCAGTTGTGCGAGCGGTTGAATCAACTCTTGATATCATCAAGGAATTTCGGGACGAAATTCCCTTTCAAGTTGGGGATGATGTGGCACTTGGGAAAATCCACAGTCATCCTGATCTAACACCTTACTGTTTTTGGATTGCGCTTATCAAATTTCGGGACGAAATTTCTTTCAAGTTGGGGATAATGTGACAACACGAACTCTCAAGGTTAGTGTCGTCTAGTTTAGTGTAGCGACCATTGGTTCATCATTATTTTCTAGTCACAGTCTACGTTATAGTTAGATGCATGATATGTTAAACGTGTTAAACGTGCTTGACTACTATATTACTATTTTATAAACTCAAGGGACTAAGGTGCAAAAGTTGAAAGCTATTTAAAAATAGTTTATCAAAGATAGGGGACTATTAATGCCAAGTGGTTGAAAGTTGGAACTAATTCATTCCATGATAAGATGAAAAAGAAAGCATCCGATTGTTTTGGTTTTGATATTTGTAGACATTTGGTTTTGATATTCTCGAAACCCAACTCCTTCTGGCCCAAGATCCTTTAACCCAAACCGGCCCAAAACCCACCTCTTGTGTCGCACGTATATGCATTAGGGGTACGTATCATTCTTTTTGCAAACCCTAGCACTCCCCTCTTGGAGCGACGAAAACCCTCCCATCGAAGCTCTCCTACCTTCGAAACGTTATCTCTCGCGTCCTTGCATTCGGTCAGTATGTTAACTCGCTGGTTATGATTTCTTGATTGATAATTGCGTAATGTTCATGATTATCGATGTTAGAAGCATGTGAATCCGGGTCTGAGTGTTGTTCGTAAACGACTAGGACGATGACTTACTGATTTTGTTAAGGTATAATTATCATGTGTGACCTGTTGGTTTCGAGTGATGTGATGTTCACAAATACGGTTTCGTGATAAACGGTTGCAGGAAGAATTATGTGTTAGGGATTGTAGGTAAACCTGAAACTGTTGAGCAACTAACTTGTTTAAAGTGCACAATGTGTGAATAACGAAATGAAATGTTAACTGTTACGGGGAATATGAACTTGTGATGTGAACTTGTAAGTAAACCAATTAACTACTACGAGATTTCATGATGATAACCGACGGACATGTTGCATGATAATCTGTTATGATTCATAGAACATGTGTGATTCTTGTATGTCACTGCGTATACATGATGAAAGCCATGAATACGTGAATTACTGTTATGACACGTGAAACGATAGGTATAAATGCGTGGGCGATCCTTGTTTATTACATGTGTGAAAGTATGGTTAATTACATGCAGAACTGATTCTTAATGGTAACCATGTTAGGACTTGGTTGATTAACTTGGATAACGGGTAAAGTAACTTGTTAAATACCGAGCAAATCTAAGGTGAGTTCACTGCTCTTTTTCCAAGCATGCATCCCGGGGAGGGATATCGGGTAACGTTCCGGGGAGTAATGTCATGTTATTGGGATGTTTGTTATTATACTCAGTTTCTATCATATAAGACCCCTTACATCTACCGATAGTTGCCGTGGAGGCAATGAGGTTATTAGTTGATAGCGAGGTTTGGCACCCTCACACCGTACCGGGGAGGACGGGCGTGAACTAATTTCCTTAAATCATGACCAATGTTTTGATAGAGACATTGGGGTTGGGCAAATACATCTTGTAGCAATCTGCGGTAATCGAGTTAATAACAACATCAAATCAAATTAGTGAACTATTGAACTGTTTTATACACATACCTGGTAACTAAACGCATTAACAAAACTTTGAACTCACCAGCGTCGTCTGACACACTTGTCTGCATGCTTGTAGGTCGTTAGATGTCACACCCCGATCTCCACGTGTCACCGGTGGGCCCGGTGTGGGGTATGGTGACGTAGTTGGCATCGTCATAGACAAACAACACAATATAATAATGCACAGCGGAAGCAGAAATAGATTCATTTCAACTTTAAATAAAATGTAATAATAAATATCACAAGTAGTTGAAACGGATCCACAGGCGGATCAAATAAAATAAGATAAATTGTTCAACAGTTTATTGTCGTCCGAGCTTGCGAGACTATTGTGGACGCTCTTAGGAAACAGCCAGCCTAGTACGTATAGTACCTGCACTTAATCTTTTGGGAAAATACGTCAGTTTACACTAGTAAATACAAATCAACTGACTCATTTTAAAAATGATTGAAAATTTATTTAAATGCACCAGGCATAAATATTTTTTATTAACTTGGGATAATTATGCAATATAAACTTGTGAACGAATTACATGCTACTCGTACTTTCGGTAGCCCGGGATCTTGTCCGGGTTAAAGATTAATTGACACACCACATTAAAGAGTTATACACGACGGGTGTACGCCTACACCCCGTGCTCTGGTCGTGGCCATTTCGTAAGATAATGCCAAGGATATCCGGGACACGGTCAATAACCCCCCAAATGCTTAAAGTAAAACAAGACTGTTTAAACGAGCCGAACAAACTATTCCAACTGGACACCCAAGGGTGCAGGATTTGTACGCTCGATCAAGCGGTATACTATATACCGTACCCCAAGCCCGTATAGGGAAAATAAGTCAAAATGTATTTACCTGAGTAAGTATGAATCACAATTGGTAAGTGTAGATAGCTTTTACTGGGCCTCTTAATCTGGATCAAAGGTTTATAATAACCTATTAGATTCCTAACGGGTCTTTATTTAAGCCTAAGCTTAGACCGGTTAGTTTTAAGGACGATACGGTTCAAGCGCACGATTAAGCGAAAGACCGGATAGAATGTGATTTAGACCCGACAAGTTTGAATACTTGTATAATATGGGTATACTAAATACATTCTGGATTTTGAGATAAAAATGATAACGTTTGACCCGTTTCGGTCAATTTATGCAAACTAGTTACATAAACCGAACCGAACGCAAAAAGGGCGTTACGGGTAGGCAAAAGAGTCCTATGCAAGTTCCCTGAGATAATATGCTTTAAATATGATATAATATCAGCAAGTTATGTTCTATTATGCCCCGAATGAATTTAAACTCAATTTATGCCTTATAAGGGCATTTTGGTCATTTAAAAGATTATAAAAGAGTTAAATTGGAAATCTGAGTTACAGGTCTGATTTATACAGTAAATATACTTAATTTGATATGTTAAAACAGTAGGGTATGACCCATATACCAAACTTATCATTTGAAATCAAACTATGCACCGTAGGGGTATTTTAGTAATTTCACAATGGCTAAAAATGTCAAAACTGGAAATCTGGGTTCATAAACTTATACTTACTGTTATTATATGTAAATATACTAAATACATCAGTAGGTATGAATCTTATATGTTTAATATGAGTATAACGCTTACTATGCGCTAAAAACGCTTAAAATGCGATTTAGAGCCGTCTCCGGGTTTTTAAAAGAAAGCTGAGATTTTTATATTTCCAGAATGCTCAAAATAATTTATTTAACAAATAAAATCAGTAGAAAAAGGTTCGGGGTCAAAAGGATTTATAAAACTCATTTTATGGCTTAAACGGTCAAAACCGGCATTAACCGAATCAACTTAGCGACGTATGATCCGACCAGCCAAAAATTAAATAAAAATCTCCAAAAATCCCAAAATATTATATAACATCAGTGGGTAAAAAGATTTGTATCAAAAAGTGGCCTTAAATAGGTTATACGCTAAATGCGCCGTTTATGTAACATAAAGCTTTAGTTTTACGATATCGGCCATAACTCAAAATCTGGACCACCAACTGATCTCAAATTTTTGGTGCAAGTCTATAAATCAGAAATAAAGCTTTCTACTCTTTCATTTTTCCAAAAATCACGTTTTATATCAAAAAGGGCAAAATAGTCAACTTTTCAGCATAATCGGAAACATGCATATGAATCGGTTAATCATAGACTCAAGTAGTAAAAATTCCAGAGAGTTACACTTAAATAAAATTCGTCAAAAATAAACTCCAATACAGATCTCAAACATGCATGCATGGATCCGAATCGAGAGTCAACGAAAAAGTCGTTTTATAAGACTTTCGGTTCTGATCCGAGTTTATACTAAAGATTGTCGAGTTGATCATGATAAAACACATTCTTATATTCATTATAAAATTATTTTTGATGATCAAACTGATTGCATGTCACCTGCATTACCATTTACGCTATATTTCGCAAAAACACTTCCTGTTGACTTTTTAAGAACATCTTTGACTCGACAAATAGCATGCTTAGAGTGGGAATCAGAGAATACCCTTTTGAGGGTTTGTTTCCCACATAAATACCAACTTATAAGTGGTTTCAATTTGAGAAATGACAGAGCCAGATTCGTTTAATCGAAAAGTCAAACTATATGAACAACGGATTGACTTTTGGCTAATAATCAAAGCTAGAACGAATTAGAGAGGGTTATGAATGCTTACAAAGGTCCTAATGAAGTCTAGATAACACTTGGAAGTAGCCTTGCCGATCAGAAAGTCCCTGGAGAAGCCTTGTGAATTCTTGAAGTTGTGAGTGTTCTTGTTACTAACACAAGTGCCCCCAAATTATGATGCTTGATCAGATTTTATGGTGTTTGCAGGTGTTACAAGAGGTCTCCAGGTGTCCCAACATGCATGCAATTCAATTGGTGTAAAAGGGAGGTGGAAATAGCTGTATAACACTCACAATTCAGACCCAAATAGCTTAATTCGCGAATTTTTGTATCTGGGCAAGTCATACGGACCGTAAGGTCCCTGCTATACGGTCCGCAAGGACCTGTTCAGCACAAGCAAACTTTTGTCAGTTGGCAGATTTGGCCCCTGTCCTTCGTACGCGAGGTTTTGACGTTTATCTTGACTCGTAAACCCCCAAACTTGGTTTTTAGGAACCTTGGGACAATTACCAACATGGTAAAGTCCTCGGGTAACTTTGCGCTCACCCGAAAAGTCATGAAATTCGACGTTGACGCTTTTAACCCCTCAAGTACGGTTTTGGCCATAACTTTCTCATACGATAACGAAACTTCATGAAATTTTTACCACATATTCTAGTGAGTATATTTTAGCATTACAAAGCTTCGGGTCTGCCAAAAGATCACTCAGAGGTATAAATTCAACATGTTGACACTTTTGGCCCCTGCAGTTTGTAAT
Organism: Helianthus annuus; assembly: GCF_002127325.2. Taxonomy (NCBI): domain Eukaryota; kingdom Viridiplantae; phylum Streptophyta; class Magnoliopsida; order Asterales; family Asteraceae; genus Helianthus; species Helianthus annuus. The sequence goes on from NC_035442.2 coordinate 98,855,466, forward strand.
TCCTCACTTTCGTGCAATTTCTGCTTCGTATGATCCATGATCCATCCGTTTAAGGTTATAAACATTATGTAGGGTTATCATAGAGTCTATTTATCCATTGTTGACACTTTGGACCCTTACGTTCCATAGTTTTCACTGTTTGTCAACTTTAGTCCCTCTAAAGTGTGTTTTCGCATATGCAAAGCCTATGACACGTGTCAATGCATTATTGGACGAAATTTTTCGAGGTGTTACATCCTCACCCCTTAAAAGAAATCTCGACCTCGAGATTTACTGAAACAAATGGGGATATTTTTCCTTCATCGTGGATTCCACTTCCCACGTATATTCGGGACCTCTACGGGCATCCCATTTGACCTTGACGATAGGTATATACTTCCTTTGAAGCTTCTTCACTTGTCGATCCTCGATCGACAATGGTTTTTCCACGAACTTCAAACTCTCATCTATGTGTATATCTGTATGCGATATAACCAGTGATTCGTCAGCGAAACACTTCTTCAGATTACAGATGTGGAACACATTATGTATAGCGCTAAGTTCTTCCGGCAAGTTTAACTTATACGCAACTGAACCGACACGTTCGACAATCTCGAAAGGTCCTATGTATCTCGGGCTTAGCTTGCCTTTCTTGCCCAATCGCATTACCCCCTTCCAGGGCGATACTTTAAGCAACACTTTATCACCTACATCGAAGTGAAAATCTTTGCGCTTCGGATCCGCATAACTTTTCTGCCTATCCCTGGCAGCTTTCAACCGATCGCGAATCTGAACGATCTTGTCCGTTGCCTCAAAAACGATTTCTGGTCCTGACAGTTGGACATCTCCGACTTCTGCCCAACAAATAGGCGATCTACACTTTCTACCGTATAAGGCCTCAAAAGGCGCAGCTTTTATGCTGGAATGGTAGCTATTGTTGTAGGAGAATTCAATTAATGGTAGGTTCTTATCCCAACTACCACCTAAGTCGATCGCACATGCACGCTGCATGTCTTCCAAAGTTTGAATAGTACGCTCACTCTGACCATCGGTCTGAGGATGATAAGCCGTACTGAAATTCAAACGAGTGCCCAACGATTGTTGGAAACTCTTCCAAAAATGCGACGTATATCTAGTATCTCTATCGGAGATAATAGATACAGGTATACCATGCAACGCTACAATCTTATCGACGTATACTTGAGCTAACATATCAGAGCTATACGTCTCCTTGATGGGTAGAAAATGAGCTGACTTCGTCAGTCTATCTACTATGACCCATATGGTATCATTTCCCTTTTTCGTCTTCGGCAACTTGGTGATGAAATCCATTGTCACCATTTCCCATTTCCACTTGGGAATTTCAGGTTGTTGAAGCAAACCTGACGGCTTCTGATGCTCAGCTTTGACTTGCGCACAAGTCAAACATTTAGCTACATATTCAGCTACGGACTTTTTCAAACCAATCCACCAGTAGTTTGCTTTTAGATCCTGGTACATCTTATCAGCTCCAGGATGAACGGAATATTTAGAGCTGTGGGCTTCCTGGAGGATAACATCCCGAAGTCCTCCATAAACTGGAACCCATATTCGTCCGTTTAGTCTTAGCATTCCATCTTTGTCGTAGGATAACTGCTCCTCAGTTACCCCTAACTTTTCTGCAGGATAGTTGGCCTCCAATACAGCTTCCTTCTGTGCAGCTAACACCCTTTCATTCAAATTATTCCTTATTTCAATGCGCTTGGCATTGATTCTCATCGGTTTCACCCTTTCTTTCCTGCTTAAGGCGTCGGCAACTACATTGGCCTTGCCTGGATGGTATCTTATCTCACAGTCGTAATCATTTAGAGTTTCCATCCATCGCCTTTGTCGCATGTTTAATTCCTTCTGATTGAACAAGTGTTGAAGACTCTTGTGATCCGAATAAATTATACACTTGGTTCCATACAAGTAATGTCTCCATAGCTTCAATGCAAATACCACTGCACCCAGTTCCAAATCGTGGGTGGTGTAGTTCTTCTCGTGCACCTTTAATTGTCGAGAAGCGTAGGCAATGACTTTACCTCTCTGCATGAGTACACAGCCCATACCAGTATGTGACGCATCACAGTACACCACAAAATCTTCTATACCATCAGGCAATGTCAACACTGGTGCATTGCTCAACTTCTTCTTCAGGATGTCGAAGGATTCCTGCTGCTTAGGGCCCCAATCGAACTTAATCTTCTTACGAGTCAACGAAGTTAGGGGCGCAGCAATCCTTGAAAAGTTCTCGATGAATCGCCTATAGTATCCTTCCAATCCGAGGAAACTGCGAATCTCTGTAGGAGTCTTCGGCTCCTGCCAATTCATGATTGCTTCTACTTTAGCGGGATCTACTTGGATACCACGCTCGCTTACCACATGTCTAAGAAACTGGACTTCTCGAAGCCAAAATTCACACTTCGAAAATTTGGCATAAAGTTTCTCCTGATGCAGAAGTTTGAGAATACATCGAAGGTGCTTCTCATGGTCAGCTTGGTTCTTCGAGTAGATAAGGATGGCGTCAATAAAGACGATAACAAATTTATCTAGATAAGGCTTGCAGACGCGATTCATGAGATCCATGAATGCGGCTGGGGCGTTAGTGAGCCCAAAAGGCATCACTAGGAACTCATAATGTCCATATCGAATCCTAAACGCTGTCTTGTGCACATCTTCATCCTTGACCTTCAACTGATGATAACCTGACCTCAAGTCGATCTTTGAGAAGTAGCTCGCTCCTTGCAACTGATCGAACAGATCGTCGATCCTGGGTAACGGATATCTATTCTTAATAGTGACCTTGTTAAGCTCACGGTAATCGATGCACAGACGCATCGATCCATCCTTCTTTTTAACAAACAAGATTGGCGCTCCCCAAGGAGACGAGCTAGGTCTAATAAAACCTTTAGCTAACAGGTCATCCAACTGCGTCCTCAACTCCTTCATCTCCGTTGGTGCCAATCTATATGGTGCTCTTGCTACAGGCGCTGCACCTGGAATGATGTCAATCCGAAACTCACTTGCCTATCCGGTGGCAAACCGAGTAGTTCTTCAGGAAATACTTCAGGATATTCTGAGATAACAGGGATATCTTCAATCTTCGGCTTCGGCTCATCAATAGTAACTTGTGCCATATAAATGACACATCCCTTCTGTAGACATCTGGATGCCTTGAGCATGGACACTTGCTCAGGAAATCCATGCTGGGTATCTCCTTGGATAGTGAGTGACTCACCAGACGGAGTCTTAACTACCACTTGCTTCCTGTTGCACACAATCTGGGCTTGGTTACTCGATAACCAATCCATGCCTATCACTATATCGAATCCAGCTAGCTTAAAGGGAAGCAAGGATAACGGGAATGAATGATTCCTAATGGATATAACACATCCATCTAGAACAGTCGAGGCGGTTTCTATGGTTCCATCGGCTAATTCCACCTCATACTTCACACTTAAGGTTTTAACAGGTAGGTTTAACAACTTACAGAACTTATCATCTACAAATGACTTATCAGCTCCTGAATCTAATAGAACTCTAGCAAAAACATCATTTACAAGAAAAGTACCTGTAATGACGTTGTCATCTAGAACTGCTTCCTTGGCGTCCATTTTGAAGACTCTCGCATTGGTCTTCTTTCCTTCATCGGCTTTCTTTGCGTTCTTAGGGCAATTAGGCCGGATGTGCCCTTTCTCATTGCAACCATAACAAGTTGCATCCTTAAGTCTCTTACAATCCAATGCCTTATGATCCGGGGACTTACAAATTCCACATAATTTCTGCTGCGATTGAGATCTAGACTCCTGCCTGCATCTCCCAAAATGATGCTTCCTACAAACCTTGCACCTGGGTTTCTCACCCGACTGATGATCTCCCTTCTTGAATCCCGACCCTTTCCTGTGGTCGTTGTTCCCTCTGTGTCGTTTCTCCGATCTTCGTGAGGTGTCATCCTCACGTTTCCTCTTGTTTTCCTCCGAGCTCTTAAGGGCTCTCAGCCTGACTACATCCTGAGTGAGTGAGAGAGATAGATCAGCTACTGATCTGAACGTCGTAGGCCTTGATGCCTTAACGCTCGCTTTGATCTCTGGTGCCAAACCCCCAATAAAACGGGCGATCCTTCGTGGCTCTGGGGTCACCAAATATGGCACTAATCGAGATAAGGTGTTGAATGTGGTGAGATATGCCTGACAGTCGAGGTTCTTCATTACCAGGGATACGAAATCTGATTCGATCCTTTCGACTTCGTGTTGAGGGCATAAATTTTCTTTAATGAGGGCCACGAACTGTTCCCATGACATACTGTAGAGAGTGGCCTTACCGGCAGCTTGTAGGAGTGATTTCCACCATGCTAGAGCATCTCCTTTAAATGACTGGGACACGTACTTTACTACGTCCCGATCAGCACACCCGCTGATATCAACAACCGTATCCATCTCATCTAACCACGTCATGCAGTCAACTGCTCCTTTTTCCCCAGTAAAATCTCTGGGTTTGCATGAAACGAAATACTTGTACGTACAGGACTTACTATGCGTATCATGCTTCTGCTTGATTTCTTGTTTCGGTACACTACTGTGGTTGGAGGAGTGATTATCCTCATCATCCTTCTTCGGCTCATTTTTCTTAGAAGGCGGCTTGCTATGCGCTTCAGAATGAGTCTTGGGCTTGACGTGCGATACGGTTCGGGTCCTACTCCGAGTCCCGCTCGATTCCCTGAATTGCCTATCCATGGCCTTGGCAACAGCATTTTCTACCAGTGCTTGTAGTTCCGCACCAGTTACATGAATCTTAGTGTTATCAGGGTGTTCCTCAGAACGACTGTTTGTTTCTTCCGATTTTGCCATGTAGCTTTAAGCTACATAAAAGTAAGGACAAATGTCTATTTAGAAACCTAACAGTATTATCGTTCTTGACGATTTATTAACCATGGTATTAATAACCATAATAGTTAATTTATTTAATTTCATTCGGTACTTTTATTAGCAACTATATCATAGAATGAAATATATATATTGGCACCATAGGCCTAGTCACTTCGGACAACTTCTAAATTTTAAATTTAGAATTTTATAGGATTAAAATTTGTATAATTAAACAAATAATCCTTTGCTTGGCAGGGAGTTATAGACCACAACTGCCTTTTTGTTTTATATGACATAGTCATAACCCGTAGGCATCATGTCATAATCAGACATGTATACAGATACAATCTGTAGATAATTTATTACAAGGGTGACATGTGTGATTTTACAGATCACGCTAGTCAAGAATGCTAACATGTTTGCAGATGTTAACAGAGATTTGAATCTTTTTATCCAGGTTTTACCATATTGGCCAGGCCTTTTAATAAGACATTCAAGCTAGGTTTTACCTTCTTAAGATTCTTATTAGAATGGTAAATCAAAATAACATTTGATATTTTTCATTTATTTGCATATTATGTTCATGCACATAGATAAAATGAAATACTTAAATTAACCATTTTTAATAAAGTAACTAGTACAATTTCGCCCTAAACGGGACTTTGACTCAAATAACATGCCCACGCAGGGGCTAAACCAAATAACATAACAATCAACAAAACAAACAAAACAAACCCACGCAGGGGTTAAACAGAAACAACATACCCACGCAGGGGTAGAACAAGAGAAATATGCCCACGCAGAGGCAGAGTACAGAATAAATGTCCTCGCAGGGACATGAGTACATAAGCTAACAAACAAAGGATTTAATAATCCTTCTTACCCTTACCCTTGATCAAGTCAACCATCTTCTTAAACATTCCGCGGTTATGGCGGCGATCTTCCCGCATTTCATGACGCAATTCACGTCGCACATCGTTTATCCCTTGCAGGATTTCTTGGACTTGCGGTGGCGACATCATTGGCGCCGGCGGCGGTGGCTGATACTGCGGTGGCTGTGGAGGCTGCGGCTGCTGGTAGCCATGCGGTAAGTATCCAAAAGTCGATTGTCCCGTAGCCCAGGGACCTCCAAAAGCACTCTCCTGGTTGAGAGGGTTGTAGCCCGAAGCTATCCAGTAAGGATCCCCTGTATAGTCATAACCTGGGGGAAAAGTCGGCTCGAAAGGGTTGAACTGTGCTGCGCTAGCATACGCAGGGATTGGCTCTCGAAAGTTCTGTGGTGGCAGTGGCGCAATAGGCGCAGAAGTCACCTCTGAGACGGGATGCTGAGATTCTCCCATCTCTGACTCCTCGTGAAGCGGCGAGTAGCGGCTGCTACATGAATGTCGAGGGGTGCCAATGTGTATCCCTCCTCGCGTAGACATACGGGCGTTCCTCCTTGGCCTCTGAGGCGGAGGAGGCAAAACCGACGGTGGTGGCGGCGGCGGAGTGACCACGTCGCGCCAGAATCCCTCAGAAGGATCCTGCTGCTGCGGCTGCTGCTGGGAGTGATGCTGGGAGTGCACAGGAGAGCTGTGGTAGGACTGGTGCATGGGAGAGTTATGGTAGCTAGGGGTAAAAACCCAGTTGTGCTGCTTGAATCTCTCCTCGAAACTATCGGGACCATTGTAAGGTGATCCCCTGAACGGTGACCCATCAGATATCTCAATGGGGTGGTTCGGTGTGCCGGACGGTGGCATGGAAGGATCGGTGTCCTCATCGACCTCCATCTCATTGCCACCCGAGAAGTGGTCTTCAGGTCCGAGTGGGTTATGACCCACTGGTTCTTCCAAGTAGGCATCGGGGTTGTACAGGCCCTGATAGACGGGTGCTGGGTAGTCATAAGGTGACTGGGGTAGAGGAATGAAGGATCCATGGGAGTTGTGGGGCCCATTTTCAGAGTGAGGCCCAAAAGAGTGTGGTAGGGAAGGTGAGGTACTCAGTGAGTGCCTGGCGGGTTCAGCGAACGATCTCCAAAGATCTCGGGCATCAGTGTTATGGGATGCTGATGGGGCTCGCCTATGCGAAGGCCCTGCCTCATGGTCATGAGAGGTGGCGAATGCTCCTCGTCCCCTTCCTCGTACACGTGGCGGCATTTTGAACCTGTCAAAAAAAAAAAAATCAAACAAGTTGCACAACAGAAATATATATGAGACAAAGTTAGAAAAATAAAATAAACGAGATTTTGAACATTTCCTAAGTTCTTTGTCTAGACTCGAAAATCGAGGAATGTGCAATTGTGTAACTGAGATTAAACACAAAAGACTAGTGTTTAATTCACTCAGCGTTGGCTCTAATACCAACCTGTCACACCCCGATCTCCACGTGTCACCGGTGGGCCCGGTGTGGGGTATGGTGACGTAGTTGGCATCGTCATAGACAAACAACACAATATAATAATGCACAGCGGAAGCAGAAATAGATTCATTTCAACTTTAAATAAAATGTAATAATAAATATCACAAGTAGTTGAAACGGATCCACAGGCGGATCAAATAAAATAAGATAAATTGTTCAACAGTTTATTGTCGTCCGAGCTTGCGAGACTATTGTGGACGCTCTTAGGAAACAGCCAGCCTAGTACGTATAGTACCTGCACTTAACCTTTTGGGAAAATACGTCAGTTTACACTGGTAAATACAACTCAACTGACTCATTTTAAAAATGATTGAAAATTTATTTAAATGCACCAGGCATAAATATTTTTTATTAACTTGGGATAATTATGCAATATAAACTTGTGAACGAATTACATGCTACTCATACTTTCGGTAGCCCGGGATCTTGTCCGGGTTAAAGATTAATTGACACACCACATTAAAGAGTTATACACGACTGGTGTACGCCTACACCCCGTGCTCTGGTCGTGGCCATTTCGTAAGATAATGCCAAGGATATCCGGGACACGGTCAATAACCCCCCAAATGCTTAAAGTAAAACAAGACTGTTTAAACGAGCCGAACAAACTATTCCAACTGGACACCCAAGGGTGCAGGATTTGTACGCTCGATCAAGCGGTATACTATATACCGTACCCCAAGCCCGTATAGGGAAAATAAGTCAAAATGTATTTACCTGAGTAAGTATGAATCACAATTGGTAAGTGTAGATAGCTTTTACTGGGCCTCCTAATCTAGAACAAAGGTTTATAATAACCTATTAGATTCCTAACGGGTCTTTATTTAAGCCTAAGCTTAGACCGGTTAGTTTTAAGGACGATACGGTTCAAGCGCACGATTAAGCGAAAGACCGGATAGAATGTGATTTAGACCCGACAAGTTTGAATACTTGTATAATATGGGTATACTAAATACATTCTGGATTTTGAGATAAAAATGATAACGTTTGACCCGTTTCGGTCAATTTATGCAAACTAGTTACATAAACCGAACCGAACGCAAAAAGGGCGTTAGGGGTAGGCAAAAGAATCCTATGCAAGTTCCCTGAGATAATATGCTTTAAATATGATATAATATCAGCAAGTTATGTTCTATTATGCCCCGAATGAATTTAAACTCAATTTATGCCTTATAAGGGCATTTTGGTCATTTAAAAGATTATAAAAGAGTTAAATTGGAAATCTGAGTTACAGGTCTGATTTATACAGTAAATATACTTAATTTGATATGTTAAAACAGTAGGGTATGACCCATATACCAAACTTGTCATTTGAAATCAAACTATGCACCGTAGGGGTATTTTAGTAATTTCACAAGGGCTAAAAATGTCAAAACTGGAAATCTGGGTTCATAAACTTATACTTACTGTTATTATATGTAAATATACTAAATACATCTGTAGGTATGAATCTTATATGTTTAATATGAGTATAACGCTTACTATGCGCTAAAAACGCTTAAAATGCAATTTAGAGCCGTTTCCGGGTTTTTAAAAGAAAGCTGAGATTTTTATATTTCCAGAATGCTCAAAATAATTTATTTAACAAATAAAATCAGTAGAAAAAGGTTTGGGGTCAAAAGGATTTATAAAACTCATTTTATGGCTTAAACGGTCAAAACCGGCATTAACCGAATCAACTTAGCGACGTATGATCCGATCAGCCAAAAATTAAATAAAAATCTCCAAAAATCCCAAAATATTATATAACATCAGTGGGTAAAAAGATTTGTATCAAAAAGTGGCCTTAAATAGGTTATACGCTAAATGCGTCGTTTATGTAACATAAAGCTTTAGTTTTACGATATCGGCCATAACTCAAAATCTGGACCACCAACTGATCTCAAATTTTCGGTGCAAGTCTATAAATCAGAAATAAAGCTTTCTACTCTTTCATTTTTCCAAAAATCACGTTTTATATCAAAAAGGGCAAAATAGTCAACTTTTAAGCATAATCGGAAACATGCATATGAATCGGTTAATCATAGACTCAAGTAGTAAAAATTCCAGAGAGTTACACTTAAATAAAATTCGTCAAAAATAAACTCCAATACAGATCTCAAACATGCATGCATGGATCCGAATCGAGAGTCAACGAAAAAGTCGTTTTATAAGACTTTCGGTTCCGATCCGAGTTTATACTAAAGATTGTCGAGTTGATCATGATAAAACACATTCTTATATTCATTATAAAATTATTTTTGATGATCAAACTGATTGCATGTCACCTACATTACCATTTACGCTATATTTCGCAAAAACACTTCCTGTTGACTTTTTAAGAACATCTTTGACTCGACAAATAGCATGCTTAGAGTGGGAATCAGAGAATACCCTTTTGAGGGTTTGTTTCCCACATAAATACCAACTTATAAGTGGTTTCAATTTGAGAAATGACAGAGCCAAATTCGTTTAATCGAAAAGTCAAACTATATGAACAACGGATTGACTTTTGGCTAATAATCAAAGCTAGAACGAATTAGAGAGGGTTATGAATGCTTACAAAGGTCCTAATGAAGCCTAGATAACACTTGGAAGTAGCCTTGCCGATCAGAAAGTCCCTGGAGAAGCCTTGTGAATTCTTGAAGTTGTGAGTGTTCTTGTTACTAACACAAGTGCCCCCAAATTATGATGCTTGATCAGATTTTATGGTGTTTTCAGGTGTTACAAGAGGTCTCCAGGTGTCCCAACATGCATGCAATTCAATTGGTGTAAAAGGGAGGTGGAAATAGCTGTATAACACTCACAATTCGGACCCAAATAGCTTAATTCACGAATTTTTGTATCTGGGCAAGTCATACGGACCGTAAGGTCCCTGCTATACGGTCCGCAAGGACCTGTTCAGCACAAGCAAACTTTTGTCAGTTGGCAGATTTGGCCCCTGTCCTTCGTACGCGAGGTTTTGACGTTTATCTTGACTCGTAAACCCCGAAACTTGGTTTTTAGGAACCTTGGGACATTTACCAACATGGTAAAGTCCTCGGGTAACTTTGCGCTCACCCGAAAAGTCATGAAATTCGACATTGACGCTTTTAACCCCTCAAGTACGGTTTTGGCCATAACTTTCTCATACGATAACCAAACTTCATGAAATTTTTACCACATATTCTAGTGAGTATATTTTAGCATTACAAAGCTTCGGTTCTGCCAAAAGATCACTCAGAGGTATAAATTCAACATGTTGACACTTTTGGCCCCTGCAGTTTGTAATTCCTCACTTTCGTGCAATTTCCGCTTCGTATGATCCATGATCCATCCGTTTAAGGTTATAAACATTATGTAGGGTTATCATAAAGTCTATTTATCCATTGTTGACACTTTGGACCCTTACGTTCCATAGTTTTCACTGTTTGTCAACTTTAGTCCCTCTAAAGTGTGTTTTCGCATATGCAAAGCCTATGACACGTGTCAATGCATTATTGGACGAAATTTTTCGAGGTCTTACATTATATGTCTTGGATTGGAACTTGTTGTCTGGAGTAGCTGGAGTGGTCATGGGTTGACTGGAGGGATTCATGTGATTGAACTATTGATATCATAATTTGGTTTTTGAAACAGTTTAACTTTGGTTTACTATTTGCTTCCGCTGAAGATGTTGGTTTTCATTTAAACTCGTTGATGGTATTTTTCATTAATAATTGAGGATTTTATTTTGAAACTTGTATGGGTTTAATGTAATTAGTGGCTCGTTGTTGGTACGTCACACGCCTAACAAGGGCATTCCCTAGGTGGTATTTTGGGGGTGTGACATAACGAACATTCCGAACTTAATCATAAGTTAAACATACCATAAATATCCTTTACATAACTTAGAAATAGGCATTGAGATGTTCGGTATGCTAAAATAAACTTTTTGGTCATTCAGGGACTAAAAGCGTCAAAAAGTGCATAAGTTTGCATTTTCGCGCATATCTTACGTTCTGAATATATCCGGACATCCAAAAATTTATGTAATCATTAAAATATTTTATTTTAGTGATTGGCATGATAAAATTCCATTCGTCGCTTAATTTGGCTCGTTTTAGCGTTTGTTACGACTTCCGTCATAATTAACCGAACAACGCAACCGTACGACCAAACGAACCGACATCCGAGATATTTTTGAGCATGTTTCAAGTTCACTATACTTTAACTTCGTTTTAGAGCCTTGAAATGAGGTTAACGGGGCTTAAACGTGTCAAAAATGCATCAAAAACCAAGTTTCTAAGTTGCAGGGACTAAATGTGTAAATCTGCCAAAGATGGCTCAGGAGGGGCGCGTAAGCCTAGCTTGTTTCATACGCGGCCCGCGTAAAAACCTCAGTTCTGCAAAAACCAGTTTACAGCCATTTCCAGCTGTTCCCTGGGTTTGCAAATGGTTTTGGTGTGTCTATGGGCTGGTTTGGAGGCTCCCATTGTATTACAAATCAGTGGGTGCAAGTGTAAGGTTGAGATTGAAGCTCGGGAATCGAGAAACGATCCTAACGGTTTACCGAAATCTATATAAACCCAAGCCCCATTCCATTTTCTGCACAATTTGGTCTGAATTCACTCTAAGTTGGGGTTCAAAACCTCATACCAGAGTATTTTTAGATCAAAACTTCCTAGCTTGGACCCTTTGTGAGTATTCTTTCGTGCTTTTATGCGTTTTTAAGCACGAAAGTCAAACTGTGTTTGACTTTCTACTTTGACCAGTCAATGGTCAACACGAAGTTCGTTTGAACTTCGTAACGTGAGCGTAATCACGATGGTCATATTCCTTTGTGACTATACCTACTGATTACCATGTTATTTAGGTGTAGTGACGAGTCACAGTTTCGGTCAAAATGCGTATTCTTGCGTATTTTGCAACCAAACTAATTTTTGGATATCAAGACCCATTGTCTTGATATCAAACTTGTTTTCAAACCATGTTAAACATGTTTTAACATGTTTAGCTCGTCACTTTTAGTTAGTGCTTGTATAGAGTCATAAGTCAAGCGGTCTAAACAACCGCTTAGACTTTCGAACTAGACCCGTTTGGTCGATCATTAGGATCCGACCAAACATATTTCGTGACCATAGTTGTATAGGGAATAACCTTCCAAGGTTATACCTTATGGTCACTTCGTTTAAGTAGTTGTATGATAGGTAGTTTATATGCCTTAGGTAAATGACCAAAATGCCCTCTTTACGCATAAATTCATTTTAAGCATATGTAACCAAAATTTTTACATCTAAACTGATTAAGTAACATTATTAGACATGTTAAGGCATATGATACTTGTCATAGGACTAGTTAGGCGGTCCGGACGCGTTTTACGCGAACGACGCGTTAAAGTGGCGTAAGCTACCTTAACGAGTCGTAATGGGTCGTAAGCACTTAGGTTAGGTTATGTTTCGATTTAGTATGTAGGCTTTGTTAAAACATATTACATGAGTTCCCATACTCATTTGGTTTACAAAACCTCATTCTATCCGATCTTCCGATTTAGGTCCGGTTTATTTACATAGTTACCTATATTAGGTGTCGTTTGATTCCGTGATCCCTCTAGCTTTTCTTGGTCATTATTCAAGATTTCTAAGCATCCTCAAGTGAGTACATAGTCCCCTCTTTTACTGTTTTTCAACTGTTTTGTGGTGAAACATGTATACCTAATTGTTATGTTCATGATTTCAAAGTGTAAATTGATTATACATGTTAGTACTTATCTTTTGACAAACTGAATGATTATTTATGGTTTAAACTCTAATTTTTCAAAGATTATAAAATTAATTGTTGAATTGTACTTATTTTATGTTCACCAGACCGGTTGATAGTATGATATAGCGCTATAGGATTAGACACCCCATTCCTGTTGTAAGGAATGTCAGAACCCGATTTTTATCCAAATAGAGATTGCCTTTGTGGTATTTATATAGTCTCAATTGGTGTAGTTTGATGCACTAAGGTTTGAATGAATTCCAAATCACATTTTTATTGTATATTTTGTTATACTCCCAAAGGTATAGTTTGATATGCTCTCATGTGTGATATTGTACAAAACCAACATATATTTTGTTAAATATTAAAACATAGTTTGATATGTTATTTATAAAACCAAAGCATAGTTTAATATGTTATTAATAAAACCAAAGTATACTTTTGATATACTACGGAAAATTATTATTTTGACGACTAAAGTATATTTAGTATACTATATGATTATTTATTTTGGAACTGAAATATATTTTAATATATTACTTATTCGACTTTCTTAAAACCAAAGTATATTTTATATATATATATATATATATACTACAAACCTTTTTATAAAAATATTGTTTTACAAACAATATATTTTGTACGAACCCATTTTATGTAGTTATTTATTTACCTATGCATTATTCTGTTATATCATCTTATTTCTTATAAATTTTAGTATGATTTATAAAAGAAAATATTTTAAGGTTCATGACTATTTTTGATTAAATATTTTTCTTTAAACTTATAAGTCATGAATCCTATTATAATAAAACCTATGTATCTCACAGGCATTTTTATGCTGACGTACCTATTTATACACATGTTTCAGGTGCTGTTATGTGATGATTGTTGATGAATGCTATACATAGGATGGACTTGTGCCTTAGCGACTTTAAAACTTGAAAGATAATATTTGTATTTATCTAATTTGTAAAAAAACAATGAGTTCAATAATTCAATAAAACGAAATTATTTAATCCATGGTTGTGAAACAATGATTCTGTTACGACACTCCCCGATGTTTCCGCCACGATTTGTTGTTTTACGTGGTCGGGGTGTTGTTGGACCCAGTATGGCCTTAACAACTTCTTTTTATGTAATATGGCAAGTGATTTCAGTATTTGTGAAAAAGATGTGCAGAAATGGAAATCAGACTTTCAAGAAACAAGACCTACAGAATTATCAAGTTTATATCACTTTGAAACAAATTAGTTTAACAAGGTGATTGTAAGATTATTATCTAATACAAATGAATCTTGAATTCTGTGGGTGAGAAGAGCAGTGGAGTTTGGGTGTTTGTATATGAATGCTAAGCTTCAAACTCAAGTATCTTCTGCCTCTCGAGCCTTCTATTTATAGACGGCTGTGTACATGAATAAACAATTGTTTATTCATGCAATAAGTCCTGCGTAAAGTAGCAATTTGACATATTCATTGAATCCATCGTTCAAGTTGCATTTGTAATCATGATAACCAATAATGTCATGCTTCGGTCATTTGTGGCAGGATAGAGTTGTGATTTTTAGACAAGTGGGGCTTTCATCAGAATTTCTGATAAACCACTTCATCAGAAATTCTGGTGAACAAATCATCAGAAAGTCTGATGATCAGAATCGTCAGAAACTGATGATATTTCATCAGAAATATCATCAGATCCATCAGAAATGACCTTCTCTGATAATCCAAATCAACTCTTGATCAACTTGCGATTCTTTGAAGTAGATACTTTGCATTTCAATTGTCCTATCTGATCTTCTTCTTCTTGCTGTGATCTTCAGGACTATTATCTCTTCAGAGATCCAGTTGATTGAGATTTTCTTCAATACTTACAAATAAAGTTTGCTAACAGTTTCCCCCTAAGTATTGTAAGAAAATGAACTACCTCATGAATATAAAATTTCCAAACAGTGGAAACTTAATACTTGCAAATTTAAACCAGTTGCTAAAGTTTTGAAAAACAAGTTACATAAAAGATGAAAAAATAAACAAGTTTCTTTAATTCAGCTTCACTCTCTTATGCATATCTCTTTTCTTTATCTTCTTTTTGTAGGAGATATATTTGTTGCAGCTAACATACATGTCTTTGTACCATTCTCTTTCTTGGATCCATTCTTCAATCATTTGCTCAATTTCTTTTCTGCTTCCCTCCAAGTTCTTTTCTATCTTTTGAAGATGTTCTTGTCTTTTGTTCATAGTTTTCAAGATATACCTCAGAGTTTGATTTGAGTACTTACAGATGTCAACACTTCTGAACAGAGCTTTGTTATTATCATAGTCTCTGAAGATTACACCATATTCTTGTTTTCCATCTTTGCTTGTCTGCATAATGATGTCTCCAGATCTTGCATCATCCAATATTTCTGAGGGAACTTTTGTCTTTGGTGATCTAAAGTACACCTTTTTGTTGTGCACATGTTCATAATTGATGCATAGATCAAAGTCTGAAAACGCCATTCTTTCAAATAGCAATATTCCAGCCTTTGATATGCCATTTAATGCCCTTCTGACCTCTTGGTTATTTTTCTTTTCCTTTTCATAGTGATCCTTCATGAACAAAATGTCCAAAGGATGCAACTGGTCAGCTAATTCTTCATCAGTCACCTTCTGTTCATCCCCATTTTCTCTTTGAAGTGTGTATCTTTTTTGTACATAAGTTCCTCCTATACCATTAGTTGCAACTTCCACTTCATCCACCTTTAAAATTCTCCTTACCGGATTCTCATTATGCTTGTGAATGCTACTTGACCCTCTTTTCATTCTTTCTTCTCTTAAACCCAGTCTGATAGGAGATAGTGATCTTGGCATTTCATCTTCTTTTGTCAAATAATAACTCACCAGATTGTATTCAGGAAATGTCATTACATCCCTGACAATTTCTTTAACCATGACAGACTTGGTTTCAGAGATTTTTCTCTTAACAATCTTTGACTTTGCCACTGAATCACCTTCTTGTTCCCATTCCTTCATTGTTTGTATATTCATATATTTGCTTATTGCTGAGTCATCAGATACTATTGGATTTGGAACAACAACTAGCAATTTCAAATTTGTAATAACTTGAGGTTTTGCAGCTGCTAACCTTTTCAGCATTTCATCTTTTGGGATATTTGGAGGTGGACCCATCATTGTGGTTTCAGCTTTGGTGATTGGTGTGGTTGATGATTGTTGAGGAGTTGACTTTGGAGTTTCCTGATGTGAGCTTTCAGTAGGAATTTCTTTCATGAGTTCTTGAGGATCCACTTAGGCTAATCTTGCAATATTGAATTGCATCTTCTCCATTAATTGTTGTGCTTCTCTTACCAGTTTTGAGTTGCTGGCCATATTTTTCTGAACTTTGTAGAATTCAGTTTGAGCTTTCATCTGACTTGCAGCCCATTCTTTTGACAGCTTCTCAAGGGCATCTGTGACACTGTTATTACTTGCCCTTAGAATGGTAACTTCTTCCAAAACTCTGTTTCCACTGCTTGACTGCCTTGACTCCATCACATTTACAACTTGTGCTTTGATCTTTTCTATTTCTGTGAGAATCATTTGGATTTCTGATGCAGAAATGTTGAGTTTTGGTGCCTTTTCTTTCATCTTCTGGAGAGACTTTAGTGCTTTAGTGTTATCATCAGTTTGTTTCTTTATTGCTTCCACTGATTTTGACAAAGTCTTCATCTCAGCCCTTTGACCTTGTATTTCAGACAACAACATATCAAGTTTTTCTTCCACTGGATTTCTTTTGCATACTTTGTAAACATTTTCCAACATAGTTTCCAGATTTTCTTGATTCATGGGTTTTTCAGGGATATTTGGAACAATAGATGTTCCTGCTAACACTCCGGCTGCAAACACATTTGCTGCTGTTTTGGAAATGATGGGGTCACTTTTGGCTTTACCAGAATTTGGTGTAACCTTAAGTTTACCAGTATCATCTCCACCAGTGGTGAGTGACATACTCTCATCCTGGATTTCCTTATATCCTTGAATCACACCAATATGTGATTCTCCATAAGTTTTTAAGGTAAACATATTACCTTTTTCCAGATTTCCTTGATCAATTTCCTGATCTCTATCTGTTGAGACCTCATTCTCTTCCTCATTTTCTGATTCAGAATTGAGATTAAAAGCACTAGTAACCTCTTTATCAACATCAGTTTTTTCATGTTCTAAGTTGTAAGAAACATTTACTGAACTTTCTGATTTTGTTTGTTTTGAGTGGATATCAACTAAAACAGTTCTTGAGAGAGATGTACCAGCGATATGGGATTCATCATGATGTATTACTTCAGTTGCTTCAATTTCAGTGCCATCAAAGTGAGCTTCTTCATAATGATCTCCAGCATCTTCATGAATTATTCCAGCAATATGTGATTCTGCATAATGTTCTTGTGCTGTCTCTTGTAATATATCAAAATCTGGATGAATTCTTCCTTCATGAATTTGTTCATCTTTAGCATCATCTAAAGAGTTGGTAATCATCAGAATTCCTTCTTCTCCTGCCTCTTTTGATGATCTTGACTTCTGTTCTTCATCTCCTTCTAGTGATGAAGAACATTTGAAAACTTCTCTGCTGGATCTTTCTGTTGTAGAGTCTGATTTGGTCAGAAGTGCCTCATGCTGTATTCTGAACTGTGAATCTGGTGTAATGAAACATAGCATGCTTTCTAGTAATTCAGGGATATCTTTGTCAGATTCCCATCCATGATTAGAACTCTAGGCCTTCATTTTGTTTGATCTCCACAAATTCTCCAAAATTGGAATTTCTATTTCTCTTGCAGCAAATGTTTCAGAAATGAAAATGGAAATTAACCTCGGATATGGCAGATGTGAGATTATTTTTCTATTTTTGGTGATGATTGACCTTTTGATCAGGTTGAAAATTTCTAACCCATAATCAATTTTGAACCCAGTTATGAGTCCATACATGATTGTTAGAATAGCTTGATTGATCTGATCAGTTCCTCCGATTTTTGAGGTGCGACATTTGTTTAATACTTCCATCATCACTTGCCATATAGTTGGCATTTCATTTCTTCTGATTGAACCAATTTTGTTGATCTTCTTGTTTTTGTAACCAAGCCCAATGATAAAACTTAGTCGCTCTTTTCTGCTCGGTGCTTCAACATAGTTATCAAGAACAGGTAGTTCGAGCCATTCTCTTACCCTTGCAGGAGTCAATGTTACAAAAACATTTTCCCATACATGAGCAGAGATTTGGTTTTCTTCAACTTCATCAAAGGTGTGAACAAATTGTTGTAGAAGCTTCTCTGGTACTTCTCTCTCTTTTGTTAGAGCTCCTAAAATTGGACAGTTAATGAGATACTTGATGTGCGTAAGTGTGTATATATAGTTTAGGTATGTATTTTAAGCCTTTTTACACTTTTTAGCCAAGTTTTAAATTTATAAAACACGATATTTACTAACACTAAACACACATATGGGCAAGTGCACCCATCGTGGACGTAGTATAGTGTTGGTAAGATACCGAGGTCGTCCAAGGACATAAAAGCTTTTAGTACCGGTTTATCCTCACCGTCTAATCAAATCAAAATGTTAGAAAAGATTTTTAAACTAAGAAAATAAAACTATCTAAAATGCTGAAAAATAAAATAAAAATAAAAACAGATAGGCAAGATGAATCACTTGGATCCGACTCGTGTGTTAGTGTAACCTTTGATTATTTTCGCACTTTTGCACTTGTTTAACAGATTATCTTAGTTATTGTAGTAGGCCCCTCTTTTGAAGGCGACGTTACCCTCAACCCAGTAGTTTGAGTCAGCAATGATACAATCCTAAACGGACAGATTATTGAAAGATAATTAATTAAGTTATTAATGCATAATGTGGTAGGCCCCTCTTTTGAAGGCGACGTTACCCTCAGCTAAGTAGTCTGAGTCAGCAGGGATACAGTCCTAAGTAGCTGGGTTAAAGTTTTAATAGTAGTTTAACTTATGAGGGGATCAAAGAGTTTGGACCCCCGCCATCCAATACCTTTGGGTATTGAAGGAGGTCCTACTAAATTTGACCCAGGTCCTTTGCAGGATCTATACACTGAACAATGGCAAGACTCTTACCAAACCGTTCCCTTAACCCCCGACCAGGTAGCCAACATATCTCCATATAGACCGTGGAGATATGAATGGTGAAAACCTTTTATTTTATCTAGACAGTAAAATAATGCCAAGACACCACGGACAAACGATAAGGAAGAATCACCTTCAACATAAGAAACTAGTAATTAAAGTCATTAATACAAAACCAATTAAAAAGTGCAAAAGATTAAAAATAAAATGTATTACACTAAAGTGATGTAAGAGACTTAGGCAAACATGGCCTTTGATTGTCAAGAACTCTTACGATCAATCTTGGATCCCGAGATGACTCTCACACTCTATGATGGACAATGGATGACGGTGGTGGATGATGGTGTTATGGTGGTGGTGGGTGGTTGGTGAAGTGTGAGAGAGGTGGTGTGCCAAGGGATGAGTTCAAATGGCTCGAAGCACTCCTATTTATAGGCTGAACAGAAGCCCGGGCGTGGCCCCGTGCCCGCTGGGCACGGTCCCGTGTCCATCTGACACTCTCTCTCCTCATTAATTGTAATTCGCAATTACAATAAATGCGCCTGCAGCAAGTTGACCATGCCCCCGTGTCCGCTGGGCACGGCCCCGTGGTGGACAGTAGAAGCTTCTATAGGTTTGTCTTTTCTGCTGCTTCTTGGGCACGGCCCCGTGCTCGCTGAGCACGGGCCGTGTTTAGTCTTCTGCTTTCTTAGTTTTGCTTGGGAAGATGCTGTTGAGGGGTCGGGCATTCCACTTTTGTCCCTTTTCTTGTATTTATGTTAGATTTTGCTGTCTTTTTGCTTCTTTTGTTAATTTGAGCTCATTTAATCCTGAAAATACAAAAGGAAGACAAAAGCACACTTTTTCCAACATTAGTACTAAAAAAGGGTTAGTTTTATGCCACAATTGATATAATTTATATGTTGCATTTTGCGCATATCAAATACCCCCACACTTGAATCTTTGCTTGTCCTCAAGCAAAACCCTTTATAATGTGGCTTTATTCACTCCCAAATGGAATGGGTAGAAGAGAAGGTTTTTGGGCTTGTCATAGAGTGTCGGGATTTCCAAGATTCTTTATTGAGGTTTTATTTTTATTTATTTACAATCCTATTTGGCATGATTTATTAAGAACGTTTCTTAAGATAAATTACTTATTAGGGCATAACATACCTTTTTAAAATTCTATTTATATACAAGTTCACATACCTCACGGGGGATCACTCAACACTCGGCCGAAGGTGTATTTTTTTAGTGAATCACTCGAGAGCGGCATGGAACTTACTCCTACCATAAGCTTGCCAAGCAATCAATCATCCTCCTTTTTAACTATATACCTTTGTAAATATCAAGAGGACTTTATGGGTGAAGGGTTAGTCTTGGGCTAAAGGTGGGTGGTTGGGTTAGTGGTTAGTAAAAAGGGCGAAAGGCGTAACAAACGTCGGTTTAAAAGACTTTTATTTTTATTTTATTTATTTATTTATTTAGTTTTTTTTCAAATTTTTATTTTATTTTGATGAATTGTTCAAACAAAGTTATTTTTTTTTTTTGATAAACTTTGTTTGTTTATTTGGTTTCATCAAAATATAAAAATATAGATTTTTTTTAGGAAGAAGTCATAAGAGAACCGAACGTTGTTACTAGGAAAAAGGTTAAAAATAAAAAAGGTTTAGGTGGGTAAAAAGGGTTGTTTTGGGTTAAGAAATGAAAAGGTTTAGGCTCAAAGGGGTTAACTAGGGGGATTTTGGGTAGGTGGTAAAAAAAATGAAAAATAATGGTGTAGAATGAAAAAGGGTTAGTTCTAATGTCTCCATCATTTACTTACTCGGGTTAAAGTTGGTAAGGACCGAGAATGTATTGTTGTGGCAAGTTCTAGAGTCGTACGAACCAAGCGGCTATTCACACAAGAAACGAAAAATGAGCATTTAGTGTAAAGATATATATTTGTATGCTCGTTAAAGGCTCAAAACTCACTTTTGTGGGAAAAGGGTTTTTTTATGTGATCAAGTATATGTATTTGTATGCTCGTTAACTAAGTTTGTCATGCCTTTTCATAATTTTCTTATGTTGGTTCTTTTTATCACGACGCTATCGGTTGTAAACTTGTAAAAATATAACCTTGTTAAGACTTGAATTCCCAACTTAAACTTAGACAAGTAAAAAAAATGAAAATAAATTTTTTGGAAAAAATTTGGGGTGATTAGCAGTTCCAATTAGAGTTTTGTGTAAGGCTTGTTATTAGGACTTGCAAAATTCAAGGTTTTAGCATCCCCCCCCCCACACTTAAATTACACATTGTCCTCAATGTGTCCCAAAAATAAGTTTTTAGGTTGATTGAATGTGTAAAATGGTGTTAAAAGCAAAATTCTATGTTACTGGCAGTCTAGAGACGGCCCCGTGGGGACCGGGCACGGCCCCGTGTTCAGGTGCCAGTAACAAAAATTTAAGAAAAGGAATAGAAGCCTGGGCACGGGGGCGTGTCCAGTGAACACGACCCCGTGTCCAGTTACCTGAACTGGGCGATTTGCTGCAGACTGTGCAGCACGGGGCCGTGTTGGGTGAACACGGCCCGTGCTGAGCCTACTGTAATGGAGAGATCGTTGTCGGATTGCTCTGTTTTAGTGCATGGGGCGATGTTTCTCGTTTCCCTTGTTATCCTTGACCATCCAGAGTGTGTTTTAATTATTATAACACCATCCAAACCTTAAAACCATCATTTCATTAAAAACCATGGAGAGATACATAGTCCTAAAATGCTACTAAGTTAGATAAGCAAGCACAAGGAGCCTAAACCATGAAGTTCTAGCCTACAAGTTATTTTAATTAGCAAAATTTCCAAGAAGCTAATAGTCTTGGTTGGATGTGGCTTCATAGAACTCCTTCTTCCGGACATAGACTCCTCATATGTCGGCGAGCCACTGCTCTATCTCCCTTGGGAGGAGAAAAGAGGGCTCGTTAGCGTCAGTTTGAGGAGGTGCAACTTCCACCGGGACTTCTTGTAGGTCTTCAAGGGGAGGTTCCGCTGGAATGTCATCCCATTCGGTCGGGTTGTTGATTCCAAGTGCTAGGTTCCAATCCTCTTGAGGGAGGACGGGTTCCATCGGAGGTGTTACAAGAATATTTAACCTCTGGTGCAAGAGGTTAATTTCTTGAAAACTATTTTCCAGCCCCACCGTAAGATAGTTTATATGGTCAGTTAGGATTTCCTCAACCGAAGTCATCTCATCGAGAGCTTCCCGAAGTGCAACGACGTAGTGTACAAGGGTAGCTTCAATGGAAGGCCTCCTTCCTCTTCTACTGTTTGTTGAATGCACGGAAGATGTTCCACTGTTTTCACTCGACATTCTACGAAAATAAACCGAAAACAGCTTATTTTTATGAAACAGTATCTTGGACACGGCCCCGTGCTCATTGAGCACGGCCCCGTGTTCATCTTTCTGCAGAGTTATGTAACAAGAAATCTTGAAGTTTTAAGTTATTCCTTTAACTTATGCAGCCTGTTTGAGCAATATTAACTTAAAACAACGTTGTTCAACTTATTTTTAAGATTTCTTGAACAAAACTCATTAATCCCTTCATCAAAGCTTGAAATCTTAAGCTTTAATGGAGGTTTTTGGAGAAAGATGAAGAAGAAGGAAATGGATAAAAGAGGAAAGGACAAGATGGTTGTTGGAACCTTCTTTTAGAACATACCTAGGATGGTAGGAGAGAAGATTCCTTCAAATCTATGTCCCTAGATGATCCAAATGTGCAGAATTCTTGGCTGCATTTATAGAAAACGACAGCGTTCTGGACACGGCCCCGTGTGCAGATAGAATCCTGACACAGTTTGTCCGTATTCTGACGTAAAAGTCAGAATGGAATCTTTTGGTGGACACGAGGGCGTGTTGGCTGGACACGGCCCCGTGTCGAGGGGCTGATTATGAAGTTTGTCTATTTCTAAGGAACTTATCCGGATCGGGTGGTTCCTTAATGGATGGAACAACCCCAAAGTGCCTAAGATACCTTAATTGCCCTAGACTAAGACGAGAACGCAAGAGGTTGTCGGTGAGGGTGATTCCTATGCTATATGTAGGTGGACAAGTCCAACCCTTTTCTGGGCTCTCGTTAAAGAAGGTGTATGCCGAATCACTCAGGTCTATGTATGCATCGAACGAAGTCGATGGAGAGTCCTTCACGGCACAATCGGCACAGGGACGACTATCGTCCAAGTCTTCGCTAGAATTGAAGGTATTTTTGGGAGCAATGAGGTTGTTTGAATGCGATCCCAACACTTCTTCTTGGTTATTGTCTTGAGATGAATTTAGATAATCCATCCTAAGTTCTTTTAACCAATTAAGAATCAGATCTTCTAGTTGAAATAGTTCATCAAGAAGCATTTCCCCTAAAATATCTGGTTGGGCGCCTTCGAGGGAGAGATAAGGATTATTTTTACTTTCGCCCCTCTTAAGGATACAAGGAAACGATAGGTCTATATAGTGGGGCTTATAATTTAGAAAATAACATTCTAATTCTTTATGTCCGCCTCCACATAATCGACACCACGTACCATAAGGGTGCCGAAAGTAAAAAAGATCATTATCACTCATTTTTATGTCAGAATTTACCAACCGTCGGGATCTTACGGTTCTGTTTTCAGTAACTGAATCTTGGGCATGGGGGCGTGTTGAGTGGGCACGGCCCCGTGTTCAGCTTACTGTCTGACTTAAAACAGGATTGCCAGTTCCAAAGATTGGGCACGGGGCGTGTTCAGCGGGCACGGCCCGTGCTGGGTTCTGCAGAAGCTGAAAAATTAAGAAAATCCTAAAAAAATAAAAAGAAAATAAAAAAATGATTAGGCCGTTGATTCCTAACTTTCTTAAAATTTCTGTGTCCCCGGCAGCGGCGCCAAAAACTTGATGTACGTAAGTGTGTATATATAATTTAGGTATGTATTTTAAGCCCTTTTACACTTTTTAGCCAAGTTTTAAATTTATAAAACACGATATTTACTAACACTAAACACACATATGGGCAAGTGCACCCATCGTGGACGTAGTATAGTGTTGGTAAGATACCGAGGTCGTCCAAGGACACAAGAGCTTTTAGTACCGGTTTATCCTCAACGTCTAATCAAATCAAAATGTTAGAAAAGATTTTTAAACTAAGAAAATAAAACTATCTAAAATGCTGAAAAATAAAATAAAAATAAAAACAGATAGGCAAGATGAATCACTTGGATCCGACTCGTGTGTTAGTGTAATCTTTGATTATTTTCGCACTTTTGCACTTGTTTAAGAGATTATCTTAGTTATTGTAGTAGGCCCCTCTTTTGAAGGAGACGTTACCCTCAACCCAGTAGTTTGAGTCAGCAAGGATACAATCCTAAAGGGTCGGATTATTGAAAGATAATTAATTAAGTTATTAATGCATAATGTGGTAGGCCCCTCTTTTAATAGCTGGGTTAAAGTTTTAATAGTAGTTTAACTTATGAGGGGATCAAAGAGTTTGGACCCCTGCCATCCAATACCTTTGGGTATTGAAGGAGGTCCTACTAAATTTGACCCAGGTCCTTTGCAGGATCTATACACTGAACAATGGCAAGACTCTTACCAACCCGTTCCCTTAACCCCTGACCAGGTAGCCAACATATCTCCATATAGACCATGGAGATATGAATGGTGAAAATCTTTCATTTTATATAGACAGTAAAATAATGCCAAGACACCACGGACAAACGATAAGGAAGAATCACCTTCAACATAAGAAACTAGTAATTAAAGTCATTAATACAAAACTAATTAAAAAGTGCAAAAGATTAAAAATAAAATGTATTACACTAAACACTTGTCTTCACCAAGTGATGTAAGAGACTTAGGCAAACATGGCCTTTGATTGTCAAGAACTCTTACGATCAATCTTGATCCCGAGACGACTCACACACTCTATGATGGACAATGGATGATGGTGGTGGATGACGGTGTTATGGTGGTGGTGGGTGGTGGGTGAAGTGTGAGAAAGGTGGTGTGCCAAGGGATGAGTTGAAATGGCTCCAAGCACTCCTATTTATAGGTTGAACAGAAGCCCGGGCATGGCCCCGTGTCCATCTGACACTCTCTCTCCTCATTAATTGTAATTCGCAATTACAATAAATGCGCCTGCAGCAAGTTGACCACGCCCCCGTGTCCGCTGGGCACGGCCCCGTGGTGGGCAGTAGAAGCTTCTATAGGTTTGTCTTTTCTGCTGCTTCTTGGGCACGGCCTCGTGCTCGCTGAGCACGGGCCGTGTTCAGTCTTCTGCTTTCTTAGTTTTGCTTGGGAAGATGCTGTTGAGGGGTCGGGCATTCCACTTTTGTCCCTTTTCTTGTATTTATGTTAGATTTTGCTGTCTTTTTGCTTCTTTTGTTAATTTGAGCTCATTTAATCCTGAAAATACAAAAGGAAGACAAAAGCACACTTTTTCCAACATTAGTACTAATAAAGGGTTAGTTTTATGCCACAATTGATATAATTTATATGTTGCATTTTGCGCATATCAATACTCTAACAGAAGTTGACATCTTACATCATATTCTGAATGCTCTGTATTCATCAGCAAATTGTTTTCTTTCATTGGCAGAAATTCAGTGTCTTCAATGAAAGATACATCGTGTTGAACAATTGGGATGTTGAGGTTTACTTCGGCCATTTTTGAAGTTTGTGAATTAGGGTTTGGAATTTAGGGATTTTTGAGTGAGGAACAGAGTTAGCTTTGGTTTGGAATTTGTGAGAAAGGTGTGATTTTTGAATTTTCTGCTAAGTGAGAGTTATATAGTGAAGGGTTTTAGAAGAAAGTTGTGGGTTTATGGAGTTGAGAGGATATGGAATGTGTCTTGCAGTGGCAGTTAAAAGATCATTAATTGTCTTTATTACCGTTTGATCACGGGATGTCGGTTTTTGGTTTATGATATAACCGTTGGATCACGGGTATCAAGACTTTAATGATGATTAATCGTGTAATCGTGGTTGTGCTCTTTCAACTTGTTCTTTTAATTTGCAGTTTCACTGAAGTACTCATCTGAGTTCAGATTGGAGACAATTATCGGTTATATGACACCTTTCCATTTTTGTGGACCCTACTGTTTTGAAGAGGTCCAATTAACTTTCTTCATCTTCATTCTTTCTTTCCTTGTAAGTCAAAGTTCCATATCATCAGACATTCAACAATTTCTGTTAACAAGTATGCATTTCCTTTGTTCTGGCTTTTGTTTGACCCTTTTGATATGATCAATAAAAGTCAACAGAAGTCAACAGAATTTGATGTGTTTTTCCCCCCTAAATTTGTGACCGTTTTCACCAGATTTTAAAGCAACACTTCAATACTTTTGGTATTGAGTGAGGGTTTTTTTTTTTAAGATGAGAGGGAATGAGATAGAATTAGAAGACTTACACTGGTTTTTCTGGTACCATCCTGGTCTCTTGGTCTTTTTCTGATATTTCCTTGTTTTAACAGAAAATTAGATTGTTTTACCAGATTTTGTTTTTGGTTATCAGAAAATTAGAATTTTGAGTTAAAATTTTTATTTTTAATGATCATATCCATTTCCCTATTAGCAAAATAAAACAAGAATCAATTTAAAGCAAAACAAGCAGCATATTATAAAAATATATTTATCATACAATCTATCTACACACATAAGATCCAATCATGGAGAGTTCTAATCAATATCTATTCCATCTCCATGTTCTATCTCAAGAAGTACCCAAAGTTCAGTTACCAAACCAGAACTTTTATTTGTTGGTATGAGTAAACTGATGCTTGCATTCTTTTGAAGATACAACTCTGCTCTTTGATAACCAGCAGGTATACCACCAAAGCCCAGTTGGCTTGTGATTATCTTCATCAGAAAACGAGGATACATCAAAAATGGCTTGCCTGGCCACATGTTGCTTGCAAAGTCTCTCATTATATAATAAGAGAAGTTGTAAGGAATGTTCAATGTGATGGCTCGGCAAATTTCTAACAACTTATTAGATGCTTCATGATGATTTATGGCTTTCTTTGAGAAGCATGCACCTAGTTGAGTGATCAGAAACTGTCATGGCTTGATGAAGCCATTTTTGTTAATTGCTTTGGGATCATTTTCAGGATTGTACCCCATATGCTCCAATGTTTCTTGAATCTCAGGGTATGAGAACATCAGTACATTGTTGTCATCATTAAGTTGAAGAGCCATTCTGATGTTACTTTTAGTTATTCGAACTCTTTGATTGAGCACCTCACTTTCAATATATATTCTCTCTCTATCCTGACTTTCTGACAAAGTTGCGTTTTGCCAAAAGGTTTGAAGGATTTCAGGGAATATCGTTATGTTGGCAGTGAGAGCATATCCTATGTTGCTTGCCATTAGCATGTTTACCACCGTTTGACACCCATCCCAGAGAGGACCCTCAAAGCTAGTTCTGAGTTTGAGGTTGTGGTATGGATGTTGAGTAAGTGGAAAACGACCAACACTAATTTTAAGCATGTTGTGTGTGTGTTTTTGAAAGTATGTAGAAGAAGATGAGGAAGTTTTCTGGTGAATCTCTAAGTGATGGTGACAGACTTTGCTTAATGTGGTAAACATATATAGTAAATTCAAGAACTGCCATAAATGGTATCTACCCACTGTATCTTGTCTACCACAATCTTGGTTATTTAATTGTTTATCAGGTGGCATAAAGAATAACCCAGAAAGAACTCTCTTCATTAAATGATTTAGGCGGCTATTTTTCAGTTTATATATCATGATTACCTACTGTTGTCACTTCAGTGTATTTAATGAAGAAGAAAAATCTTTACACCTACTAACAATCCCCAGAAAAACTTTTGTCAAATGATGTTTTTAATTGTAGTAACTAAAGAAAGAGAAGAAAAATAAAATAATAATAAAAATAATAATAAAAGAAAATTAAGAATATGCAAAATCTCAGATTATGAATTTGTCAATTTGAGTTGTAGATAAAGGTGATGAAATGTATGAACTTGTTCAAATAATCCTTCATTAATTTTGTTCCAAGAAGTCTTCTGATTTGTTACCAGAATTTCTGATGATTTGTTAGATTTTCTGATAATGTATCAGATTTTCTTATAATTTATCAGAATTTCTAGTGCTTTATCAGATATGCACTTTTTCTTCTTATGATTCTTTTATTCAAACGAGTTACAAATAAAAAAGAACTCTATCACAATTTTGACCATGATTTAGCAGATCATACCTTAAGCCTTTTAAACATAGGCTACTTTCTTCAATGATCAAATTATCTTACGATCCTTCCATTTATTTCATTTCTAAAGTTCACCATTTTACCCAGCTTGAGACAAAGTTGCTGAGTAAGCTCCTATCCCCAGTCATGTGCTTGGAGCTTCCTGAGTCGCAGTACCAGATCTGCTGCACATGATGGTCCTGAAATGAAATGGTTAGAGGGTTTTAGGTACCCAGGCATGCTTAGGTACTCTTTCTGATGATATTCTGGTTTTATTATTTCTTTTAAATGACCTTTCATCAGAATTTCTGTTATATGCTGAGCCATTAACAAAATTTTTCTTTTTCCTTTGGAGATGGTTTTGAACAAGCTTCAGTATTTCAACACACATACAAGTATCATCAGAAACTTCTGATATTCCTTCTTGTGATGGAACGAAGGGATAATTTTGAAAAGATGAGTGAACTGCTTCTGGAGTTTTTACAAACTCTTGATTGCATTCACTTCTTTTTAGTTCCAAGTTTGGCTTATCAAAGGAGTATTCAGAACATGTTGATTTGCAAGTTTCAGAATCAGATTCTGATATAAATTTATCAGAAATCTGTTGAGTTGCTTTTACAAAGAAAGTGGATTTGTTATTATTTGTTCTCACATAACCCAAACCCTCTCCTTTGTTCTTTGGAGTGGACTCTATGAAATTTATGAATTCTTTTGCTTCTTGAAAACCACTTACATTAATTTCTTTATCATTTATTTTCTTGTAAAGATCTCTTCTTTCATTTTCAGAGAACTCAATTTTAGCTCTTTGATCTAAACTTTGTTCTATAAGTAATTAATTTTCAAGAATAATTTTATTCAAGGTCCTCTGCAACTCATCAGATTTTTTACCATCTGATTGATGTTTAACTTGCAAGTTTAAAAAATCTGACATGAGCTCATTTAGCTTGTGTTCAAGATCAAGATTGTCTAAACTTACCTGTTGTCCTGAAGTCTCTGGTATGTCATCAGAAAGTGCCATGAGACAGAAGTTAGCCATTTCTTCTTCTTCATCAGAAGAGTCATCAGATAGCCATGTATCTGTCCCACCAATTAAACTGACTTGCTGTTGTTGCTTTTTAGCTTCCTCAAGCTTCTTTTCATAGTAAGCAACATCTTTCAGCTTCTTGGTCTTGCATTCAGATGCATAATGACCTTTTTGCTTGCACTTGTAACACACCACCTCAGCCTTTCCTTTATCCTTAGATCTAACTTCTTCTTTAGATCTACCATCCATCCTCCCATTATCACTCCTCTGGTATCTCTGGCCTCCTCCCCTCAACCTCTGCTCAAATGTTTTGGTGAGCAGTGCTATTGCTTCAGCAAAAGCTGAAAAATCTGATGATGTATCAGAAGTTTCAAGACTCTGGCTGTTTGATGGTTGTGGATCATTGGAAATTTTTTGTCTTTGTGGATTTGAGATAAGAGCTAAAGATCCCCCTCTTTGAATGGTTTCTTCAAATATTTCTTCCTCTCTGGGGATCAAGATGCTGTATAAGTCATGAAGACTCATGTTTCCTAGTTCTAAGGTTGAGGACAAAGTCATTGTGAGACTCCTCCATTCTCTAGGCAAAGCATCAAGAAATTTTATGTTTCTTTCATCATTTAATTTAGTTATTCCAAATTTCTTTAGCTCGTTTAAAAGTTTTATGAACCTTTGATATGTGTCATTTAATTTTTCATTAGGTAAACTTTTAAACCTTTCATAAGATGAGACGTTGTTTGTTCTCCTGTTTCTTTTCATCCTTTCTCCTCCTTCACAAAGATTTTCCAACTGATCCCATATTTCCTTGGCTGATGCACAAGCATCAACTTGTGAAAATATGTCATCGGGGATGGCCATAATTAAGAGTGATTTTGCTCTTTCATCCCTAGCTACCAGTTCCTTGTCTTCCTCACTCCAAAGTATTTCACTTTTGGGAGCTCGGGAGGCAGGGATAGCAGGTAGTTGTTTAGTTGCTGGAATTGCTGGTATTTAAGTCATTGGTATATGTGGACCCCTTTCAATGGATTGAAACAGAGCTCGGTCATGACCATTAAGGAAATTGACCATCCTGATTTTCCATTGGGGGTATTCCTCTCTGACCAGAGTCGGAGGTTTGGACATAGAACCAATATTGAAAGCATTATTCCAGGATTGAAAGCTGGCCATATTTAGAAAAAAAAAAGAAGAGCGATTGATCGTTTTGAAAATAATTTATTCAATCGGCTCTGATACCAATTGTTGGACCCAGTATGGCCTTAACAACTTCTTTTTACGTAATATGGCAAGTGATTTCAGTATATGTGAAAAAGACGTGCGGAAATGGAAATCAGACTTTCAAGAAACAAGACCTACAGAATTATCAAGTTTATATCACTTTGAAACAAATTAGTTTAACAAGGTGATTGTAAGATTATTATCTAATACAAATGAGTCTTGAATTCTGTGGGTGAGAAGAGCAGTGGAGTTTGGGTGTTTGTATATGAATGCTAAGCTTCAAACTCAAGTATCTTCTGCCTCCCGAGCCTTCTATTTATAGACGGTTGTGTACATGAATAAACAATTGTTTATTCATGCAATAAGTCCTGCGTAAAGTAGCAATTTGACATATTCATTGAATCCATCGTTCAAGTTGCATTTGTAATCATGATAACCAATAATGTCATGCTTCGGTCATTGGTGGCAGGATAGAGTTGTAATTTTTAGACAAGTGGGGCTTTCATCAGAATTTCTGATAAACCACTTCATCAGAAATTCTGGTGAACAAATCATCAGAAAGTCTGATGATCAGAATCGTCAGAAACTGATGATATTTCATCAGAAATATCATCAGATCCATCAGAAATGACCTTCTATGATAATCCAAATCAACTCTTGATCAACTTGCGATTCTTTGAAGTAGATACTTTGCATTTCAGTTGGCCTATCTGATCTTCTTCTTCTTGTTGTGATCTTCAGGACTGTTATCTCTTCAGAGATCCAGTTGATTGAGATTTTCTTCAATACTTACAAATAAAGTTTCCTAACAGGTGTGACAATTTGGATTTTCAGCTCTAAGTTCTTCCAGCTTTTTGTAGGTCTCAACTATCTTCAGTTTAGACCATCTGGCATCGGATCTAGCTGAACCATAACCAACATCCACAAGCTCTGCTCTCATTCTTTTAAACTTCAATGCCTCATCTGAATCCATTGTTTTGACTTTCTTCCAATTAGGTGGAGTTGGCTTTACCCGAGGATCATTGCGCATTTTTGTAGATTCTATTGATTTCTTCTCTAAGAGCATCTGATTACCAGTATTTGAATTGATCTCTAGTTGCTTTATATGGTTTGTACTTCATAATGTGTCCAACATAATCATCTCTCAGTTGCATCTGAAGCTCAGGAATTATTGGCCTCTTAGACATGGATTTACTCAGGTCCCTAGCAAAGTCTTCAAGTTTTCAGACTTTGCTAAGCTGAAATAATAAGAACCTCTGGTATTACCTGTCATGCCTCCCTATGCTATTCTCTCTTGCTATAACCTCAGCCTATGTTACTTTTAATTTTAGATATCCATCTAAGTTTTGAGGCTTCTTATAGCCATAAAGAGATGGGAAGTATCTTTTAGATGGATCCTCTATTGTGAAGAATGATTCAGTTTCACCTTTAACAATGACTAACTCTAGAGGATATTGAGCTTCCAGTGGAATGACTGATGGTAGTGTAGCAATTGGAAGGGATGAAGTGGGTTTTCTGGGTGGAAATAATGAGGATGGACTGTTTTGAATGGAGGCAGATGATACGGGGATTGCTGGTTTAATCTCCTCATCATCTTCAAACACAACATGAGTTTTTCTCTTAAGTGTGGACATGATTTCTAGTGAAGGAGAACGTTTTGGTGGTGAAGATGAATGTATGGGAAATCTTTGTGATGTTGGAGTTGGTTGGATTGTTGTTGGTGTAGTGAAAATGATCATGGTAGATGTTTGACAAACTTCTGCTGAAATAATTGGTGTCTCAGCAGCTGTTTGGCTAACATCTGCTAATACTTTTGTTGTATCAGCATCTATTGGGTGAATTGGTGATGATGGTGTTGAAGCTCATTGGCAATTTGCTGAGTGCTAGGTTGACTTTTAGAAAGCTCCATCATCTGCTTCATCATTTCTTTCATTTCAGCAACATCTGTTTCAATGGTAGACATTCTAGCCGTCAAATCCTTATAACTTAATTCATCACCTAATTTAATAGGATCATCTGAATTACCACCTGTAGTGGTTGTATTTGTTTTGATAATAGGAGAAGACTCCGTGTCATCAGAAATAAATGCCCCTTTTTCTTGGTTCTGGGGACTTCCCACTGAAGCAGAGATTACAGTTGTAACCTCAACAGTGGTTGCCTTCAAGGGAGTCTTAATGATGTAACCACTGTCCAACTGATAACCAATGGGTTCAACAGTTGTAGTGGCTGCTCCACTTGAACTACCACCAAGAGTTTCGTAAAACTTAACGGGCATAACCTCCTCAACTGTTTGTAGGATAGCAGATTGAATTGGTTCAGACACAGTTATTTGTTGGGTTATACTCTCAGTAATGTGTGGATGAAAGGGATTGTTTTGATTCTGAATTTCAATTGCTTCAAACAAAGGTAATATTGTTGATGGAACTTGAGAAGAGGGTTGTGGTGTAGAAAGCGACATTTGTAACGCCCTGCGTCCTTGAACTTTTAGCTTTTATCAATTTTAGTCCTTATACTATGTGAGACTTGACTCTTTGATACTTGAATCTTGAAACTTTAATGATACTTGGAGCTTTGTGAATCATGATACTTTGAAACTTGAAACTTGGTGATTCTTGATACTTGATTTTAGATACCTGAAACTTGATTCTTGATACTAGATTCTTGATACTTGATTCTTGATACTTGACACTTAATACTAGATGCTTGATTCTTAAAACTAGGGACTTAATGCTTGACACTTGAATCTTGACTCTTGAGACTCGTGAAACCATGAGACTTTGTTAAACGAGGAACTAGAGACTTGACACTTATGTTGGAAACTTGGAAACTTTTGTGTTGATTAAATAATCTTGTCATGTAATAGTATTACACAATAAAATGCAACGCTTAATCTAACTCGCAAAACGAACCAAAGACGAAAAAGTAGCTGAACGGATTGGACTGTCCGAATGGACATCCGATCGAATGACCATCCGATCGGAGGGCCATTC
The DNA here is from genome assembly GCF_002127325.2 of Helianthus annuus. Taxonomy (NCBI): domain Eukaryota; kingdom Viridiplantae; phylum Streptophyta; class Magnoliopsida; order Asterales; family Asteraceae; genus Helianthus; species Helianthus annuus. The sequence continues at coordinate 98,888,946 of NC_035442.2, forward strand.
TACCGAACAGCCATCCGATCCAGCCTACCTGCACCGCCTTTCTCCACTCTAACACTATAAATAGGACCTGTCACATCATCTCTTCACTGATGTGACAGACCCCTCCGATCCAGACGCACGCACTCCCATTCTAAGGCACTTTTCTTCCATTTTTGGGCAATTCTTGTAAGTGTTCAACTTAAATCTTGTACAATTTCAATCTACACACAATTCCTCATTCTTCATCAAAATAACACTTTTCACCGTGAAATCGCTAAGATTCGAGCTTTTGAAGACAACGTCATCATGGCGGTTTGTACAATTGGCTGTGTGATGTCATTTTCACCAAACTTTAGCTCAGATCTAAAAGATTTCCACATATTTTACCATGAATCCTTACAAATCTAGATGTTTTTCGGATAATTTCATGTTTTCTTCAAACCTTCTTAAACTTTTTACTTGAAATGGTGAAATCCGGACCCAAACGGGCTATAGATTTGGTGTATAGTCTGGAGTCGCCTTGGAAATGGATTATCATCGGAGAAGATGATCGGATTATGGATTCAGACATGAAACCTTGCCAAGAACGGCCGTCCGATCAAACGGGGTGATTTCCATCCGATCAGACGAGCTGAACCTTAGTGGGTTTCCGTTGTCTTGATACATTACCATGTCGTCTCGGTCAAACTCAAACTTAACAACTCTACAAAGGTTGCAAAAAGGAACAAGATCATTTCAGTCGAATGACCATTCGATCGGACGACCATCCGATCGAACGATCATCCGACCGAACGACATGTGCCTCACAACCTTCAACACTTAAACTATTTTAGTCAGAACTTTAAACTTTGGAACTTTCACTCGAACAGTCATTCGACCGAACGGTCATCCGATCGAACGACTTGTATTTATACTACAACGAAAACTTCAAAAGATGAACACCTTGGAAACACATCTCAATGATCGAATGACCATTTGATCGAATGGCCATCCGTCCGGATGACCATCTGATCGAATGGTGGTCCATCAAAATCTCACAAGTCATCCGACCGGATGACCATCCATCCGGATGGCCATCCGATCAGGTGACTAGTCCGACACTTTGCACGTTTCTCGTTATTCTGTCCGACGCTTATCTGTTAAACCATAATCAGGCTAATCCCAGAGCTCCCTTTGATCCAATCAGTAGGTGTCGATACTTAGCACCCACTGTGAGTATACTCGATCCCTTTTTATTTTAACACTTTTGGGATGCAACATGTATTCTATAAATGTGATACTTGAAACTTGTTTGAAATCATACTCTATCCTCTGTAAATGCGAAACTCGATACTTTTTGGATTCTTGATTCTTGATACTTTATGCTATGTGAACGTTTAATCCTTGTGTGTAGTTCCGCCTTAACAATAGTAGCGCTATAGGAGTAATGCACCTCCCCATTATTCTCGGGTTATTGTTAGGAGGAGTCTATTTTGCTTTCATTGAGACTTGGGAAAGTGGCAAATGCATTGGGATACATGGGATATCACTTGGACTGCGCGAACTAGCATGGCTGAAACTTTTATATGTTTACATGACGGATATGAGTCTTTTAAACTATTATACTATATACTCAAACTTGTATACTCGCCAGTACGTTATTGTATTGACATTATTTGAATACATGTTGCAGGCTGATAGGATGCTGGATCCAAGAAACAAGCTAGGATGATGCTTAGAAACTCACCTAGTTAATTATCTATTTTGAACAATATTTGGACGTTTTGTAATCGATACTTGTGGTTGTGAAACTTGTTTAGACTATGTTACGAATTTGGTTAATCTCTATATTGAAACCACTAGTGTTATGGAAACTTTTGAGCAATCTGAACGCTTAGTACCGCACCCCGTTGTTTCCGCCATCGGTTGGGGTGTGACAACATTGCCCTAGGAGAGGGGCTTTTAAACATACTTTCATATGAAATGTCTACTTCATGTTGTGGTGTCCCTGTGCTTACAACATGATCCTTTTGTGAGGATACATGAGGAGTTTTGATGGGTTGAGATCTTTCTAACAACTGCGAGGAAGTAACAGCAGTGGTTTCAAGTGACATTTGTGTTGTCACTGGGTTAACCTCTGGGATCTCATCTTCCAGAGGACACTTTTTATTTTGTTTGGTTTTGGTGGGCTTTTTGGATGTGGCAGGTTTCTTTTTGCGTTTTGCTGGTGTGAGTTTCACAACACCGGTTATGGTGTCATGATCACCAGGAGTAGTTGGCTCAACAACAGAGGTTTGAGCAACAGATGTGGACGCATCTAAAACAGGCTCATCCCCCTTTGTTTCTCTTTTTGAAACTTTTGACTCTTTATCCATAAGTCTGGTAAAAGTTTTACTTGTAAGACTATTTATTTAAAAAGCTACACCTTGTTCAAAATCTGTTTATGACACTTGTTTTTGTAGGTAGTCGCTTAGAAGTCTTGGATACAACAGAAAAGCATTATTACGAGCACTTTTTTTCAATTTTTTCACATTTTTCACATTAGTCAATGTAACAACACGACTTTTCAGAAAGTTAAAGTCAAAGTCAGGTTGTTATTCAGATCTGTCCTTTTCTTGCTTAATTACTGTCTTGTACTCTCGAGATTCGATAATCGATATATTGGTTAACGTTATTTTAGATTACGATTTATTATTATGTGAAGTAACAATGCGATAAAAGCAACTAAACGCTATCACATTGCCATCGCCATCGCTATCGCATCGCAACTCGAAACGCAGTTATTGGTATTGATTCTATGTGTGTGTGTGTTATTATGTGCCTTACTTGTGCGTGCCAGGTATATGTTTAAAGGTGTCATTCGCAGACGCAATCGCAACTCTACCATAGCGCAATCTCATCGCAAACTCTAAACGCAAATGTACCTACTTTTAGGCTGTTATGTGTTAGTTATGTTATTTGTGTAACTATTGTTTAATATTATCGCATCGCTTACTCGCAACTCGCTTAAATGCAACGCAACGCTCAACGCACGAAATGAAAGTCGGAAAACTAACCCGCGCTAGCCAACCGATCGAATGACCATTTGATCGAATGGACATCCGACCGGATGACCATCTGATCGGATGGCTATCCGATCGAACAGCCGTCTGACCCACCCAACTCTGCACCGCCTTTCTCACCCTTCACCTATAAATACCCACCTGTCACATCAACTGTTCATTGATGTGATAACCTTATCCGACCAGCACGCTCTCAAGCACTTTTCTCTCGATTCCTCGCGATTCTTGTAAGTTTTCACTCTAAATCTTGTACTTCCATCATCAGCACATGCTTTCTCATCATCTTCTCCATCAAATCACTACTTTTCACCATGAAATCACCTGATTTGGGCTGTTTTTAGGGTGACGTCACCTCGGGTTCTTATGAACACTGAAGTGTGACCTCATCTCATCAAGAACGGTTCGGATCTAAAGGATTTCTACATGTTTTACACTGATTTCATCTAAATCTAAACATTTAACAACTGATTCAAACTTTTCTTCAACATCTTTCACTTCTACTTAAAACCGTTAGAATCTGGACTCGTCCAGGCTCTCTACTCATTCTCTAGTGGAGAACCGGTCTGAGAATGGATTTCTACCAAAGAAGACGACCGATTCACGGGTTGAACATGAAACTTCATCTTGAACAGTTGAGTCTGGTCGACAGGGGTGGTTCCCATCCGATCGACTGAGCTGACCTTGTTATGGTTTCTTTTGTTTAACACTTCATCATGCCGTCTCGGTTTAAACCGCAAAACTTTTCAACTTGGCTGATTTTACAAAATTTGCAAAACATCAGATCGCCGATCGAATAGCCATCCGATTCAAATGACTATTCGACCAGGTGACTTGTGAGTTCAACACTTAAACTATTTTTCAAAACTTCAAAGAATATCAACTTTTCTAATCGAATAGGCATCCGATCGAACAACCATCCGTCCAGATGACCATCCGATCGAATAACCTTATTTATACTACAACGAAAACTTCAAAAGTTCAAACACTTTACAAATACACTCCCTCAATCGAATGACCAACTGACCGAATGGTTATCCATCCGGATGATCATCTGTCCGGACGGTCATCGATCAAACCACTATCCGATCGCTCATCTCACTCGACACACTGTTATACGCTGTTCAACGCTTACACTATCGTTCTGTGATCAGGCTAGTCCCCACGCGCTCCCTTCAATCCAAGATTGTGTTTATTTACTAAACACGCTCTATGAATATATACTCGATCCCTTTTTGCTTAACGCACTTTTGGGTGTTGCATACGTTATCTATATCAAATCTCATCAACACACAAAACAAACACTTTTATATGCTAACCGCTCTCGCATGTTATACGTGTTTTCAATGAATGCTTGTATGTTATGTTTACACAGTGATTGTTGCCTGACACCTTAGCAATGATAGTACTATAGTTTGGACTCAGCAGCTGTCATGGACAGGGGTTGTTAAGGGCTTTACTTCACATAGTCACAGTGGTGATAATGTGTTGCGCATTCTACAACTCGCAGTCATGTCGGTTGCATATTTCATTGTCGATAGCTTACTTGCTTCACATTTCTACGTGTTACATGTTGGTTATGCGTAAATCGCTTTTCGCTACTATATGCTATTAAACTTGTGTACTCACCTTTACACTCTGTGTATTGACTTTATTTTAACATATGTGATAGGTGTTTAGAATGCTAAGTTTGCTGATCGTTATGGAATCAAGTTAGGTGGTCTAGAAACCCACGAATACAATCTGAGTTGTCGGAACAATTATTTGTCTTTGAGAACAATGTCTGTAATAACTATTTATGCTTTATATGTTTACGGTATGGGACGTGAACATTAAATATATTGTCACTAATAGTGTTATGGATTCTCTTGGACAATCTGTTTCGCTCAGTGCCTCACCCCCATGTTTCCGCCATCGGTTGGGGTCTGACAGTCAACAAATCAGAAAACAGTGCTTGTGATAAATTGTAATCAGATTTTGTTAAAATAGCATATCCCAAATACTGAATGTTTTAAGGTATCTCATTAAATGCGGTGGTCTTGGCTAAGAGACAAGTTAAAAGAGTATGGAAAACAATTCATTGGCGGAGGGAAGTTTGGCTTGTACATAGTAACTTCCTTTAATTGTGCATCATACCCTCTTTCAATGAACTCTGTATGAAGTTCACGTTTTTCAAAGTTGGTCTTATATCCCAAGTCGTCCAATGCAAATGTAGTGGAAATTGTAGATGGGGAAATTCGAACCAGAATTTTTCCGACATTCGATGTGATGGCAACCGGATTATTATCTTCAGACTCTATTTCAGCATTAAACCAAAATTGTCGGATTGTTTCCATATGAACCGGAGCATCAGCAGTAAGGATTGATTTGTATTTTGATGACGTTAAAAAGTCAATTATTGAGTGAAAGTTGGTATTTTTGCTGGTTTTCTCGAAGATGGGGAGGTAGTTGTGAGGGTTTTTGATATTCAGAGCAATGATCGGAGAAGAAGGTGATTTGGGGATGAAACAGGGTTTATGTTGGAGGGTTTCTAATATGTTGGAAACTGCTTTTGAGAATTTTGAATTCGAGACGGCAGTGGTAGAAGCTCGGTTTAGGGATGAAATAGCGTTTATATATAGTAAAAAAGTGAATGCTGATGTGACAGTAGTTACAAATGTCTAATGGCTAACATCTGTCCACGTCAGAACCTCTCTTGTGATAATGGATGACAGTTGTTTGGAAACCTCTGTTGGCCAACGACAGAGGTTGGGAACAGTGTAAGTCAACAGTCATTAGCATAAACAGAAGTTATGAGAACAGATGATACCTTTCAGCAGTGTTGGAATTTTTAGTTAACATCTGTCCACGTCAGAACCTCTCTTGTGATAATGGATGGCAGTTGTTTGGAAACCTCTGTTGGCCAACAACAGAGGTTAGGAACATCTTAAGTCAACAGTCTTTAGCATAAACAAAAGTTATGATTGTTGTGAAAGTTAAGATGATCACAATGGAAGAAGATAAAATAGAAATGGAAATATATGCAGCAGAATAACACACTTTTTTCTCATACGAATGAGAAGAATGCTTTCATCATCATGCTTTTAACCTAAGCATTTCTCATAATCGATGACAAATTGTTTGGAAACATCTGTTGGGCAACAACAGAGGTTGGAAATAGTAGTAACTCAACAGTCATTAGGATAAACAGAAGTTATGACAACAGACGATACCTTTCAGCAGTGGATGAATTTTTAGCCAAGTAGAGGTTTCACAAACAGTTGTTTCCAGCATCAACGGTCGTTACGATCAACAGTTGTTTCATAGATGTCAGCAACATACTTATACAAAGATTGTAATTACAAATGTTCACCTAGTGAGCAACATGTAATAGCCTAACAAACTCCCAGCATCTGCTATTAGCTTAACCACTATTACTATGAAAACCTCTGTTGAGCAGCATAATTTGAATATCATTTGTTGTTTGTTAACATCTGTTGGCCCATAGCAGACCTTTGCGTCTTCAGACATTCTTCATCAGCAGATGCTCTCTTTTGCCAGACTTTAGCTACAACAGACCTTTCACAACATCAAATATTGACTCTTTGTAATTTGGATTAGCAAATTCTTCAAAAAACTGTTATTGATGATCTAATATTCTAGATTATTTTGTCTTTGCAATCATCTGTTCACCCTTAAACCAACCTTTAATCCTATTAAACCTCTGTTGACTTACCAAACATCTATTCAGACAAAATTCAACATCAACATAATCTAAATCAAACTCAAACACAATTACACATCTACATCAATATCGGTCTGCAATCCTCAGATGATATTCAAAACTATATAATAATACTTATGCTTGCTAAAATAAGTAAAACTAAAATGTGACAACAAAGATTAATAGGATTAAAATTTATTCATTTATTTAGCAGTGATAAATCAACAGTCGTTAGGATAAACAATTGTTTTATAAGAATGAAAAGAATGATGTCAGCATCATGCTTATACAAAGATTGCAATTACAATGTTCACCTAGTGAGCGACATCTAATCTAATAGACTAATAAACTCCCAACATCTGCTATTAGCCTAACCACTGTTACTATAAAAATCTCTGTTGAGCAGCATATTTTGAATATCATCTGTTGCTCTTTAACATCGGTTCACCCATAGCAGACCTTTGCTTCTTCAGACTTTCTTCATCAGTAGATGTTCTCTTTTACCAGACTTTAGCTACAACAGACTTTTTACAACTCCAAATATTGAGTCTTTGTAATTTGGAGGAGCAAATTCTTTAAAAAACTATTATTAATGATCAAATTTTATACATTGTTTTGGCTTTGCACTCATCTGTTCACCCTTAAACCAACCTTTAATCCTATTAAACCTCTGTTGACTTACCAAACATCTGTTCACACATAATTCAATATCAACATAATCTAAATCAAACTTAGACACTAAATAAGTAAAAGTAAAAAGCGGCAACAAAGATTAATAAGATTAAAATTAATTCATTTATTCATGACATTAAAAGATCAACAATTACATAACATACTGAACAATGAAACTTTTAAATATAATAATAACAATAAGAATTAAGAAATTTTATCTTCAACTCCATCGATTGCTGAACCTCTCGATGTATATCATTCAGCATCGCCATGAACTCCACGTCTCTATCACCGCACTCTATATTACTGACAACACAAAGCTCACAAACGGAAGTTGAAGGCATCCGCATCAGATTTCTGGAAACCTGCTCTCGTGAACAGGGCAACGTGCAATCCATCAAAACATCTCTTCAGCTCTTGAAGAGTAGCCCTATCCTCATACACCTGATCCTCAATTTGCCTGATAAAACGTTGCTTTAAATCATCAGACTCTGCAGAAATGTATGATGCCATTTTAACTTATATATTACTAAAGTGATGTGAAAGTATGATATCTTCGTAGCAAAACCTGATGAAAAACAGGTGAAGTGGCAATGAGTTTATATAGTGAAATATCTAACAGCCCAAGAAGTCAGATTTAAACTCATTGTACATTTAATAATCTAATCAAGCAAAACATATAGATTTAATATAAACATATCAATTTATATTTCAAAACAGCAGCCTTTTAATGCAAAAACCTTTTCAAACCCCAACTTTTATGGATAAACTATAAAATTAAATATCAAGAAACCAAAGGGAAAAATTTTAAAGCTTCAAAGAAAAAAAAACAAGTTATCATAATTACAATTAACCTCTTCGTTTACCATATAGATGTGTTTTAAACACTATAAAAGAACGATGATTAGTTTGATTCAAAACATCAACAAATTGTTTTACAAATCACTATCTGTAAAAAACAAATCAAAATCAGCAAATCCAACAAAAATCTAGATGGCAAACAAATGCTTCTACCACTGGTCAGACACCAGCGATATTAAAACACAATTCTCGATGTGGTCACTCAAAGAAAAAAGATAAGATGATGAACTAAACAGAAAAGTCGGCATAATCAATGACACTAATTACAACAAAACCTGGAACATCGCTTGATGAACTCCTCCACTCTCCTCATTTAGATTTCCAAAAGAATGCAGAAGAGTTTCTGACACAACTACTAAAACAGGATCAGAAACTCTGCAACATGCTAACCGATCTGAAAAACAAAAGAGAGAATGAAATCACATGGAGAAAGGCGAGAGTCTACGAAATCCTAGCAATTGTTAACTCTAGTGTGTAATAGTTTATGCATATTTCAGTAAATTTTTATCTTTCTATGTATGTTTATTTAATTTAATACTATCAATATGCATATTAACATATTCTAAAATGTGACTGTTAATAAAAACTATCAACATTATCAACACTTGTTTCTTCATAATCAAATTAAATTAGTATAATTACAATTAATAAAATAAGCCAAAAACCTAAAATGCAACTCTCCCATCAAAGAAGGTAGCACATATAACTTTTCACGATGTTGCAACAATCTATACTTTCTATAAAAGAAGAAAATCTGAGTGACATAAGAAAAACTGAATTGGCATTTAACGATGTTGGAACAATGCAACTCTCCCATCAAAGAAGGTAGCACATGTAACTTTTCACGATGTTGCAACAGTGATATTGCAACATCGATGTTGAAACATTGATGTGTGATGTGAAGCTTCATTGGAACGACGATGTTGGAACAATGATATTGGAACAATAATGTGTAAACAGAATCAAAAACTGTTCGAACACATGATATTGGAACGATAATGTGTAAACAAAATCAACAAATGTTCGAACAAAGAACTGTAATCGGAGATTAACCGGCTCAATCATGAGAGCTATGCATTTGAGAGAGAGAGAGAGAGAGAGAGAGAGATATGCTCGCAGATATGAGTGAGAGAGATAAGTTAAAATTTGAATGTGGAGCCAGATTCATATATGTTATTTATATGGTTCGAATATATGGTTTGAATTTTGAATTTTGTATCTAGAGCCAGAATTTTGAATCTGGCCAGAGGTTTACTTTTGTTATGAAGAGCAGAGGTTTGAATTATAAATGAAGAGCAGAGGTTTTAATTTTAAATGAAGTGTAGAGGTTTGACTTTTAAATGAAGGGCAGAGGTTTGATTTTAAACTGATTTTATATATTAGGCTTTATGATGCATTAATGACATAAGAAAAGCATTGTTGGACAACCTCTATGGCTGCCACATCAGTTTTTCTTATGTCACTGGGATTTCTCCTTTTATAGAAAGTATAGATAGGGATTTTTGTCGAATTTCAATTGTTCGATATTAAATTCTACAAATTACATGGTTTGGTCAATCCGTATAAAAACGACTCTTGAAGCAAATGAATTACGAGAACAAATTGAATTTGCTTTCGAATCACAACCCGATACAAAGAAGGACAACATTGAGGCTTTATGATGCAGTAATGACATAAGAAAAGCATTGTTGGACAACCTCTATGGCTGCCACATCAGCTTTTCTTATGTCACTGGGATTTCTCCTTTTATAGAAAGTATAGATAGGGATTTTTGTCGAATTTCAATTGTTCGATATTAAATTCTACAAATTACATGGTTTGGTCGATCCGTATAAAAACGACTCTTGAAGCAAATAAATTATGAGAACAAATTGAATTTGCTTTCGAATCACAACCCGATACAAAGAAGGACAACACTAAGGCTAATTGGATTTTAATAAATTCAGTTTAAGCTTACACCAGATGCTAATTGATTCTAAATTAAAATTAAATTGCATAAAATAGTTTTGCATCTCATATATTAATACTAAGAACATTCATAATTAATATCCTGACGCAATGCACAGATTTGCATCAACTCATTTTTCTCACATAAGACAATTCTTTGTAAAATATTTACCCGTCAATAACTTTTTTGTAAAATAGGGGTGTTCATCGGGTTTTTTCTTCAGGTTTCTGGTTGTTCGGGTTTTTCTCTAGGAAAAATTGACCAGATAACCAACCCATTTTAAAGTTCGGGTTAGTCGGTTTGTGTTATTCGGGTTCGGGTTAGTTCGGGTCGGATTATTCGATTTTTGGGTTTAGATGTAAAATGAAATTAAATGTTTTTTTTTCACAAAATAACATCAAAATTCATATTGCTACTTTAAAAATATTATCAAAGTTTAAAGATTAGTTGACAATATGCTATTATAATATTTAAAAGTCTCAAAACTTAGTGTTACATCTATTAAAAACTCCAAATCTAAATACTTCTATAAGAAAAAAACAATAAATGTTCGCGGTTTTTTTGGGTTTCGTGTTTCGAGTTTTTTCGGGTCAGGTTGTTCGGCTTTTTGGCCAAGAAAAAGTGACCCGATAACCAAACCATTTAAAGTTCGGATTGATCAGGTTCGGGTTTCTCAGGTTTGGATTATTCGCTAATTGAGGTTCGAATATACTTATATATTAAAAAGTCAAGTGAATGAACAGTAATATAAATAAATATTAAAAAGAGAAATGAATGAACATTAATAAAAATAGAAATGAATGAATAGTATCGGGTACTGGTATCAGTATCAAATTTACCAAACTAAGTGTATTTTCGTATCCGTTCGGCACCGATATTCATCAGGGTTTACCCTCAAATACCGGTGTCGTACCAGTACCGACCGTATTAAGTCGTACTGTACCAGGTATATTCAGTACCGGTACCCACTTTGGGGGATTTCGGTAACGGTATTTTTGGTACCGGTTGGTACCGAGCTCATCAAATCCTTTAGCAACGTAGCAATGCAAGTAATTGCACAATTTAGATTACTTTTCATACACACAGTAAGTAAACTGTATTTCGTTTGAATGAGGTTTTATATACACAACAACTTATTTTGCTTTATTTTTTGTCTTTTTACGTAATGAATGAATTGTAGCATGTAAAATTAACTTGGATATTTAGATTATTGATGAGAAAATCGTATCAAATCCTGTAATCAAACCGGTAACGTATCGGTACCAAATTTACTATACCAAATCATTTCTGGTACCAATTTGATACCCACCTTTTGGCCTTTTCAGAATCGTTACTTTCGGTTCGACACCGGTTGTGACACCTGGGTCACTGCGACCTTTAAAAGAATACCAAGCCAATGAAATATTATATTTCATACTTGGGATCTGTATAAATATGTGTATCTTTTGCACATATCAATTCTTGTTCGATTTCAAGCTCTAAATCGCTTTCTGGAAGGTTATACGCGCACTGATGCGTAAATATAACCAGTTTAATGCAACGAACACTCCGGAATAGTGAAATAGGCTTAACATATCTTAAATAACCTTTACATAACTTAGAAATAAGTTTTGAAGGCTTTGGTTGGGCAAAATCAAGTTTAATCGCTTATAGGGACTAGATTCGACAAACTGCGAAAGTATGCCAATTTGAACTGTAACAGACATTCCGGAACATGGCCATAAGTTAAACATACCATAAATATCCTTTACATAGCTTAGAAATAGGCTTTAAGGGGTTCGGTGTGCTAAAATAAACTTTTGGGTCATTCAGGGACTAAAAGTGTCAAAAAGTGCATAAGTTTGCACTTTCGCGCATAACTTACGTTCTGAATACATCCGGATATCCAAAAATTTATGTAAGCACTAAAATATTTTATTTTAGTGTTTGGCATAAGAAAAATCCATTCGTCGCGCATTTTGGATCGTTTTTCGCGCTTATGCGCATTCCGTCGTAATTAACCAAACATCGCGATCGTGCGACCAAACGAACCGACACCCGGCATATTTTTTAGCATGTTTCATGTCCACAATGTTTAAGCATCATTTTAGGGCCTTAAAGTTGGCTTAACGGGCCTTAAACATGTCGGAAAAGGCTTTAAACACCAACAGCGACTGAAACTGTCATTTTCCAAAGTTGGTTGCAGATCAGGACACCCAGGCGGGGCGCGTAAGCCCTGTCTGAACCTTACGCGGGCCGCTAGGCCTCCCCAGATATGCAGAAACTCGTTTTCACAGCTGTTAGCAGCCTTTCAACACTCCAAAGGGTAATGCCTCTTGCAAATTTCTGGGGTTGGGGTCATATTGTGATACCATAACATTTTGACACTTGTACGGATGAGATTCAAGCACGTAAATCGATAAACGATCCTAACGGTCTTGCAAATCCTATAAATACCCCCCACCCATTCTTGCAAAAACCCACAAATCTGATCTAAAAGCTCTAAGTTGAAGCCATTGCTTCATACTTGAGCTCCTGGATCAAGATTAGCTTTCGGGGACCCTTCGTAAGTGTTCTTTCGTTCTTTTATCGCTTTTCAAGTCCGAAAGTCAAACTTTGTTTGACTTTCTGCATTGACCAGTTTATGGTCAATGCGAAGTTCGTTTGAACTTCATAACGTGAGCGTGATCACGATGGTTATAGTCCCTAGTGACTATACCTACTGATTACCACGTTATCTAGGCTCAGTGACGAGTCGTAGTTTCGGCCAAAATGCGCATTCTTGCGTTTTTTGTAACCAAACTACTCATAGGTATCAAGACCATTTGTTTTGATACCAAACCTGTTTTCTAAACTTAGTTAAGCATGTTTTAACATGCTTAGCTCGTCACTTTTAGTATAGTGCTTATATAGGGTCGTAAGGTAAGCGATCTAAATAATCGGTTATACTTTCGAACCCGACCCACTTGGTCAATCTTTAGGATCCGACCAAATGCATTAGGTGACCATAGTTGTATAGGGAATAACCTTTCGAGGTTATACCTTATGGTCACGACGTTTATTTAGTTGTATAATAGGTAGCTTATATGCCATAGGTAAATTACCAAAATACCCTTTTTACGCAAAAATTCATATTAAGCATATGTAACATAACTTTTGATATCTAAACTGATTTGGCAACAATATGTGACATGTTAAGGCATATTTTACTTATCATAGGGCTAGTTAGGCGTTCCGAACGCGTTTCACACGAACGACGCGTTAAAGTAGCATAAGCTACCTAAACGGGTCGTAATGGGTCGTAAGCACTTAGGTTAGGTTTCATTTTAGTATGTGGGCTTTGTTAAACCATATTACACGAGTTTCCATACTCATTTGGTTTACGAACCCTCATTCTATCCAATCCTCCGATTTAGGTCCGGTATATTAACATAGTTACCTATATTAGGTGCCGTTTGATTTCCGTGATCTCTAGCATTGTTTGGTTGTTACACAAGGACTTCTAAGCAATCTCAAGTGAGTACATAGAACCCCATCTTTTAAATGTTTTCAAGGGGTTTATGTGAGTACATAGACCCCTCTTTTACTGATTTCCAAACTGTTTTGGGGTGAAACACATGTGCCTACTTGTTACCTTCATGCTTTCATGTTTTCTCATCATATACATGCTATGTTCATTAGTACATTTATAGTACTTGATTTACATTACATCGTTTTACTATGTATTTTCACACCCCCAAAATCCACCCGCGGAGTACCACCGCTTGGAGGCGTGACATGACCAGGATCAAGCCACCAATCATATTGAACATAGCATTTAAATAGTAAAGATAATCAAAACAACCCATCCCAATATAATTGGTGTTTAACAAAATGTAATATGAGTAGCGGAAGCATAAGTATGTAAATTCAATGTCAATCATAAATTCAATGTTTAAACGTTAACATGGCATCCACGATCCATGTTCCCACAACGACCTGCTCCTTCCTGTGCAAGCTCCATAAGTACCTAAGGTGCTGCAAGGCATGCAGCAGAGAGTCAACAACAAGTTGAGCGAGTTCACAGTTAATAGTTCAGTAATCGTAATAGTATAGTAAGCCTTGTGTTCGTTCATTAAATCATGTATCGTATTAGTTCGTATCGCGGCCCTCTAGGCATGTGTGCGAAGATTGGGGAAAGTTCCCAAGTATTCTAGACTAGGTACGTTGTATCGCGGCCACCCGACATGTATGCGAAGTTTAGAGTATAGTTCGCGGCCTTCCTAGGCATGTATGCGAAGATTAGTCATAATATCGCGGCCAACCCCTGGCGTGTGTGCGAAGATCAGTTCTATGAGCATCACTAGTCTAGTCGTATCATATCAATAACCCCTCCTCACCCGAGGACCATATAACTAGTTTCCATAAGCTAGATAAGTACAAGTAATAATCCAAACCCATTCCCACCCTGGGAACCCCATGCCTTGGCTGTGTGAACTCACCTTGGTTTGCTCGGTATGCTAAGTATGTGCTCAAAGTAAGTCAATCACGTCCTAAGGTACGCACGTGTACATAATTAGTTCGTATTCACGAAGTTGGCACGTAAGTGTAATCACAGTGGACAACGCGTCAATTATCAACAAGTAGCACATTGCACGTATTTATAGTCATACAAGCATTGATTTATACATAACAGCAGTTGAATGTTTCAGTTAACTTCTAACAGGGTTAAATCGAGTTACTGTTCAGATTATCCAAATTGGTGAATCACAGGTTGGCGAAACACACTTTGGCGAAACACATATTGGCGAAACATATTCTGTTTCGTCAAATCACCCTTCGGCGAAACGCATTCTCTGTCTCGTCGACCTCCCTTGGCGAAACACTTTCTGTTTCGCCGAGAAGTCTGTTTCGTCAAGTCTGTTTCGGGATGATGTCAGTTACGTCAATTACCAGTTACGATTTACAGAAAACCCTAATCATGCTAACAGCCGTCAATCATCGTACAATCATACAATCGTCATCAATCACATAATCATCATCTAATCATCATGTACAACCTATACCCTAAGCGTAATGGCTTGTCAATAAAATCCCGAACATCTACATCGTCTAACATATGCACATAGGTAGATCCGATATTTGTGATCTAAAAATAATCAGAATCTATGCTAACAATCATTAACATGCATAACCATGGCAAGATTCATGAAACCGTATTTAACATCAAGTTCCGCCTAAGATTATGTAATCGATTAGTAATGCATAACCAAATCAAGATCATCATACTCATCTCTGTTCCAGAAATCAAACATTCACAACATGTATAAAGAAACAAAGAATCAAGAAACCGATTTACAAGCATGCAACTAACCGAGCTATCAACGATGATGGTTTAGATCGCTAGAGAGAGAGAGAGCTTGGGAAGCACAGGGCTGCCGTCACACACCAGGGAGTTCTAGGGTTCTAACTTTTGCCAAAGGTGTGAACTAGAAGTCGTTACACGTTAATATACACGGATTAACGTTCTGGGCCCGTAATGGGCTTCGGCGAAACTGGGCCGGCGAAACACTTTCCGTTTCGTCGAGATGGGATGACGAATCAAGCTTCTGTTTCGTCGAGTTATATTTGGCGAAACACATCTCGTGTTTCGTCGAGCCTATACATGGTTTAATATTCTAAGTTTCTCAACAAGTTCCACATTATAATACCAAACACATAAGCATGCAATACAATATGTTTATCATAGCACAAAGTGTACATTACAAGTCAAACAAGTCAAACAACTTAAACAGTCAAAGTCAACGTGCATTTAATGCAAAAGTGAAAGTCGAAAACTCGAGTTGTCACATGTATGTTGACTGAAAGCATACTTAGTACATTGTTTTACGTTACATTTCATGCTATGTATGTCCATTGTGTGCATACTTAGTACATTGTTTTACATTACATTTCATGTTATGTATGTCCATTGTGTGCATACCTAGTACATTGTTTTACATTGCATTTCTGTTGCATATGCTCATCCAGCATATGGACACATTATATTACATTTTGAACCATTGTAACCATTTGACCATGTGAACCGTTGTAACCGTCTGATTTGTCACACCCTGCTAGTTGCGGAAGCGTGTTGCGTGTGACGTAAGAAAGGTAATCATTGCATCCAATCATGTATCACCGACTCAAGACTTGTTTCCTGAAATACATGTAGTTTTAAAAAGTCAACAATAGTTGAGCGAGTTCATGCGTTTTGTATGAGTTCCAATAACTTGTAAACATTTGAGAGATTCCTTTGAAAACAAGTATGTAAAGCGTCTATGAATAGATCAATTAATGTTTTGCAAGGACATTAATATATGTGAAAACATAGGGAGTTCCCAACCCAAGTGGGCTATTATTAGTGTCGAATCCCCTCGACTGTGTCGAATCCCCTCGACTGTGTCGAATCACCTCGACTGTGTCAAATCATCTTGACTGTGTCAAATCCCCTTGACCGTTTTCGAATCACCTCGACTAGGACACAAAAGCACTCTAAGTAGTCATAAATGGACCATGAGTGGGGCTCGGCCGTACCCGTTAGATCTAACCTTTATCCATGTTTCTTATGAGAGTTATTGGCATTTCAGTTTCAGCATATGCTCACATGATCTAATAGTTCCTTTCATAGCCAAATCATACCATTGAAACATATGTAACATGTATTTCACCCCCGAGAGTTATAAATTCAAAAACAGTTAAGAGAAAAGGGGGACATGAACTCACAGGTTTGCGTTCCGCGTACTATGATATCGAAGTGAGCGTCCGTACGTGTCAATAACCTACATGTGTACTAATCGCGTTAGAAACTAGGTCTTTCGGACCTCGTACAAGTTGTTCATCTTGAATTCTTTATTAAGTTCTCGTTTGTCATCTTTGGAACAACTTTGTATTTTAGAGCATTGATAGTTCACTCGCTCGATTGTTATATGTATTCATGTATTCTATACGTATTGAATTATATGCGAATGACTTCGAACCTATGTCATTGGGCTTATCCCACGTTTCATTGTTATTGGGCCTAGCCCTAGTTTTCTTGTTATTGGGCTTAGCCCTAGTTTTTAATGTCATTGGGCCTAGCCCTAGTTTTACTGTCATTGGGCCTAGCCCTAGTTTTTAATGTCATTGGGCCTAGCCCTAGTTTTACTGTCATTGGGCCTAACCCTAGTTTTAGTAATTTGGGTCTAGCCCAAATCTAATCCTAGTGAGTCCATTAAATATACTCTTGCAATTTTTACCAAAAAAATTCACCAAGCATGTAACTTAATAAGTTCGTTTTTCACATGAAAATACTTGGTAATTTTTATAGTTTTCGACTTTCCGGATTCTTGTTTTTGACCACTTAGTTATGCGTTCGCTTTAGTGTCTAAAAATATGTTATTTTTAGACTCGACATTGTAGTAACTTGTTTATGACGTCGATACGCCCAAATTGTCGTCATCAAGTGTTATGTATTTCCATTTCGGCCATTTTATTTAATTGCCCGATTTTATTTTGATCACCCTATAGGTATCTAATACATACACATATATAGCACACATTACATGCACTTAGCAAGTTTCCAAAAGTATATAATTTTTCTTACCAAAAATTATATTTACACATTGTTATATTTTTACTCAATTATTTTTGTAAAAATATAAGTTTAAGTTCATAAGAACTTCTTGAATATTTAAACCTTAAATATTCTCATTAGGGTTTCCAAAAATGACGTTTATGACCACTAATCGCGTTTAACATTTTTAATCACCCTTTAATCCCCTCTTTAATCGCGATTAGATTTTTAGAAAAAAAAATCGCCATAGTTTCCCCTAAGACTATGACGTTTCCCACGTTATCAAAACGCGTGTAATTCATAATCACAATCAATTTTTCCAAATCAAGTTTCAATTTATCAACTTTTTTATACTTGATAACCTACCCTTTAACCCTCATTTCCATGAACTTAACAAGTGTATTTTAACAACTTGATTATGACAAATAATTTTCATATTTTTGCTAGACTTTTAATTAAATCATTTTTGCCATAACTTCAAATCAAGTTTCACACTTTAACCCCTTTGATTACAAGGTTTTTTGTGATGATATCTTGTAATAATCCAGTCTTTTAACTAGTCTTGTAAAATCAAAGTCTACTAATCTTCCAAGATTAGGTTGTAAACCCCCTTTTCAAACTCTTGTTTCTTTATGAAATCTTTTAAATGCATATTTAGTTCATGGAAGTGAGTATGATGATCTCACAAGGTTTAAACATATCCATGTTGAAATCATATATTTATGTTCATCATGGTAAGATGAACATAAGTCTTAAATACTACATGAATCTAATCATGAGATCATCATAAACATAAGCTTTAAGCTACTACTCTCAACAAAAATAACATAATCAACATAAACATATGAGCATATTAACACTAAACAACATAAATCAACACATAATATATTCATATTTAGTGTTTATTAGCTTTGTGTTTAGGGTTTTTGATTATGTTAAGCTTTAAATTCAAGATAATCAACTTGTACAATAATAATCTACAAATAATATGGAGCTTAAAAATGATGGTTAGAGATCTTACAAGATTGCACTAGTTAGACAAGAAAATAAGAAGAAATTAAGCTCCAAAAGTGCTCCAAATAATGCTCCAAGTTTAACTCATGTGTGGATGATCTTGAAATGAATAAATCTAGTGTAAAATGGAGTGTTTGTAGAAAATGGAAAGTGTTTCTTTGGTGTATTATGGCTGCCGAAAATAGGGGTGCATAAAGAAGGGTTTTTGTTGTTGTTTGCTAGTGTAAAAGATAAGAATGATGGTGATGATTATTTATGATAAGTGTTATAACAATTTTCCACAACAACTTCATCAAGACCATACTCTAAATCTTCTCAATTTCAACAAGGATATGGTGGGTGGGGCCCCTTTGTTGAACGTAAAAGACATGGGGAATTTTTTTTTTTTTTTTTTTTTTGAAAAGTAGGTTAACTAGATAGATTTTATTAGTTTGCTAGATATTTTAGTCATTAGATTAATTAGGGAAATTTGGGCATTAATGGTAGTTTAGGTTTTCAATAAGCCCAACTAATTTATTAGTTAAATGGGTATTAATTTTGGATGGCAAAAATGCCACTAGGTCGTCCATCGGTTCGATACCCGGTGGTATATGGAAGGTATAATATAATACCGGGAACTATGGTTTTAATTCACCATCGATACTATGGTGTTTATTAGGGTACTTGCGATGTCAAAATATGGTTAACTAGTTCACTAGGGTCTTCGTTTGATTGTTATAGTGGCGAAAATAGCGCTCACTAGTTCGCCGGATCGATAACGAACTAGTTTACCACATAGCGATGTAATATAGAAAGCTTATGGTTTTGAACATCCCGTTGATGTCCTTAAAATGTTTTAGTATGTTTTTCATCAATTGACATTATTCCGAGGTCCCGAAAATGCTTTGTTATAGGTTCGGACTAGTTAAAAGTGCTATATTTCTAGCCGAAATAGACATTTTTGAGATTAGGGTGTTATACCGGAAAGTCTTGTTTCTTTGCAAGATGTGTTTTCATAATAATGTTTTCGCATATAAATGGACTCGGTTATGTTATCCGAGTGTCGTTTTTCAGTGTTTCGGTCTGATTTCACGGTTTGCTGGCATGAATAGTGCAACCATGAATAGTGCACGCAGCACTTTCTACCAACATTTTTAGGACATTGCTTGTTTGGTTTCACATTACGACGACAACCAACATATGTTTTAGCTTTGTTTTCTTGTCCTAACACTGTTATCCAGTATACGACACAGTTACGTAATTAAATTACGCTAAATGCATGAGATTAAGAAATATAAATAGTGATTAGATTGTACAGAATTACCGGTTATTTGCCAGTTGTCACATGATTATATGAACTGATTTTAACTGTTGAACCGTGTGAACCTTTTGTATCTGTTGACAAAATTTACATTTGACAATAGACACTGGACTATATATAAACATTTCTACAATTGTTAAACATTACATCTTGATGGGTTGGTTTGAGTAAGTGATTTAAGTAACGAGGCGTGTGTAATATGATACAAGTATGGTGGATACGCCGCTGGTACTTCCTATATATAAGTGTTTGTATGGTATTACATATCGTAGCGTTATTTGAATCATTTCAATTTGAGACATATAACGTTTTATACAAATAACATACTTTTCACAAGATATTGTTTTACAAACAACTTATCTTATACAAACTCATTTTACTTGGTTATTCATTTAACCTTACATTTATTTATACATTTCATCTGATCTTATCGTTTTTCAAATGATTTACAAGACAAAGCAAATTACAAGGTTCATGACTAAACATTTTCTCAAACATAAGTCATGAATCCTTTTTCCACAAAACCTATGTATCTCATAGGCATTTTTATGCTGACTTACCTATTTTCACATGTGTTTCAGGATATGATGCATAGGACTTATCAAGATACACTTAGGCGGACTTGGGCCTTAGTGGCAATAAAAGATGCAAGACTAGTTATTTATGTTATATTTCTTTGATTGTCAAGACATTGTAACTCTTTTAATCAATAAAACAATATTTAAATTTCCATGTGTTATGAAACAATGATTCTGTTACAACACTCCCCGATGTTTCCGCCACGTTTTGTTGTTTTACGTGGTCGGGGTGTGACAGAAAAGTTGGTATCAGAGCCAATGGTTATAGGAAATTAGGTTATTAGTAATACTTTGACCTAGTCTATAACCTTCTTAGGACCCTAACGCGAGTTTACTTGCGTTTAGTCATAAAACGATACCTTCACCTATCCTTAGGTGATAACCACAACGAGAACATCATTCCGAATCCGCTTTGAAAATTAATCATCTGTTTTTAATATTTGATTACTAGGTTTTGAACCCTCTATTATAAGGTTTTGAACCCCTTTGAGTTTTCAAAATCTCGTCAAAGTTTTGGGTCCTAAATAATGTGAACACGTGCAAACTGGAAGAGTGAATGCCTGTACCCTGAGTCTTTTGTCTAAGGCTAGAGTATTCGTACAAATCCACATAATCGGACCAGTCACTCTTACCTGGGAACTCTTGGGGTGAGTGTCCACTTATAGGCGAGCATGTCTTCGTGATACATTATGAGGATCTATTTGCTTTGATTCAGCCTTTGTGTGTCGTTTGTTTGCTTCATGGATCAAACAAATGACCATCACCCATGATTTTGGTCGGTAATTGTAACATCCCATTCTTACCCAATGCCATTTCATTTGTTTTCTCTCTTGTTTTCCCCTTTTAGAATGCCTCCACGACGCGAAAATCAGGTATCTATTGAAGAGCCGGCAGCTGTCATTACACAGCAAATGACTGCTGCATTCCCGAACATCATTGCTCAATGTAACCAAGCCCTCAACAACAATAATGCCCCCTGCAACTTCAAGACGTTCAACTCGGCTAAGCCATCAAAGTTTTCTGGGTCTCAAGGAGCGACTGCATTTCTGCAATGGTTCGAGAGTTTAGAGAGCACCTTCAGACATGTTCAATGTCCAAACGAGCGAAAGGTAGAATTCACATCTAGCGTCTTTGAGAAACGAGCTTTGACATGGTGGAATGGTGTGATGAGAGATAGGGGTGCCGATGTGGCACTAGCTCAAACATGGCAAGAGCTTCGAGCTCTGGTGATGAAGGAATTCTGTCCTCGTCACGAGATCAGGGCCTTGGAAAGGGAGTTCGACGATCTTAAGCAAGTTAGCGGTGAGCATCGAGCCTACACGGATCGTTATGAGGAGTTAAGTTTGTTATGCCCGAATATGGTTACACCTTTGGATAAGGCAATCGAAAAGTACATTGATGTCCTCCCTGACTCAGTACAAGACATTGTGACCGGTAGTAATCCCACTACAGTTAGACAGGCCATTGAGCTATCTGCAACCTTGACTGAATCAAAGATCAGGAAAGGTAAACTTTTCCGAAAAGGTGACAAGAAACCGGTCGAGGAATCAAAACCAATCAAGGAATCAAAGACCATGGATGAACAGACTGGACCCCCTAAGAAGTCAAAGAAGCGAAAGGCTTCTCAGAACTTCGCCGTGGTCGCTCACAATGGTCAAGCCGTCCCCGACCAACCAGCTCAACCCCCTGCTAGGAAACCATACAATGGAACTGCACCCTTGTGCAACCAATGTAGCCTCCATCATCATGCCAATGTAAGGTGCCGCAAATGCCAGACTTGTGGACTTATAGGCCATACAGCAAGAGTCTGCCCAGCTGCAGCTGCGCCAAACCAAGCTGGCAACAATCCCGCTCAAGGTCGTTTCCTACCATGTTCTTGTTTCAACTGTGGCGAGATGGGTCACTTCCGACGAAATTGCCCAAAGCTTGCTAATGCAAATCCAGCACAGGGATGAGCATCTGACCGACCAGAAGACGACATCGTTTAGAAATAATCACGTCTTATGTATTATTTTCTTTTGTTGTTAAGGTCCATGAAACAGTTGTGATCATTGTTTATAAATAAATCTTTCATTTACATTGCAATGTATTTATGTGGTTGTATGTATAAAGAACATATCCCCTACAATACCGACAAGCGAGGAATCGTATTCCTTGAAAAGCAAACTACCCCCAAAATTTTTCCATCTTTTGATCTCTTGCGTTTCCCACGAAATTCCTAAGTACCCGTTTATTCTAAGGAAACGATGTACAAGGCGCAAGTTATAACACTGGACGAATACCCAAAGTACCACTATAAATCCTTAATAGGGTACCTAAGGGTATTTCCGTAAGTCCTTAATTGTTGTATACCTTAATTTGAATGTGGTGATTCCTTGTAATAAGGTACCAAATGAATTTTTGGAAGATCTTTCTATCTTCATAGTTAGATTCTTGATAATGTTTAAAGTACCAAATGAAATCCACGGAATGGATTCCTAGTGTGCTTTAAATGCATGTGCACAGATAGCAGAACAAATTAACAAAATGACAACAAATCTAAAATCAAGTTAAACAATTTTGTGGCTATGTACTATGTGTTTATGCATCTCGTGTTTTCTTTTATGCATTTTTCTGTGTTTTTGTATACTCTGGATATTCGTTATTCAAATCCTCGAAGAATCTTCCATATCATTCGTATAAGGGATTCATAGTAGGATACCCAAAGGTACTATATAAAATCCTTAATGGACTTCTACATTGTAGTTAAGTCCCTTGGATTATAAAGTACTACTCCATAATTAGACCCCTTGAGTGGTCTAGTTAAACAGATTGATCCAAAAATTTGGTTAGGAACATCATGTGATGATATAGCTGAAAGGTCTCCTTGGTGGCCTAATTAGAAAGATCATCTGTCGATCTAATTAAAAGGGACCCTATGGTAGTCTAGTCACCCTCATCACAGGTTTGATTTTTCTTCCCCTAAACATTACATGACGAACTATGCGGACTGTGCAAGGAATTACGTAATTATGGATGCATACATAATTATGGAATTTAGTGCACAGAAACCACAGCGAGTTTTGTCATATGTCTAGAATTAGCTCTATTCATTTCCATTTCTGAGGAAGCAACCGTTGAAAATGACTCCGTCAGTTCATTTTTCGTTTCTGAAGATTGTCCGTTGAGGAAATGAATATCCGTTTGTTTATCCTTATCATTTCCATTTCTGAGGAAGCAACCGTTGAAAATGACTCCGTCAGTTCATTTTTCGTTTCTGAAGATTGTCCGTTGAGGAAATGAATATCTGTTTGTTTATCCTTATCATTTCCATTTCTGAGGAAGCAACCGTTGAAAATGACTCCGTCAGTTCATTTTTCGTTTCTGAAGATTGTCCGTTAAGGAAATGAATATCCGTTTGTTTACCCTTTTCATTTCCATTCCTGATGAAGGACCCGTTGAAAATAACTCCGCCAGTTCATTTTCGTTTCTGAAGATTGTCCGCTGAGGAAATGAATCCCCGGTTGTTTATTCCTTCATTTCCGCTTCTGAAGAATACTCGTTGAGGAAAATGACTCCGTTTGTTCGTTTTCATTTCTGAAGAATGTCCGTTAAGAAAATGACAGGATTATGCCTTGCATATCTCTGATAGTTATTTGACATAAAGCCATAGATAGACTCCTACAAATAAATTTCGGGACGAAATTTCCTAAAGTAGGGGAGACCGTGACACCTGGGTCACTGCGACCTTCAAACGAATAAAAAGCCAATGAAATATTGTATTTCATACTTGGGATCTATATAATATGTGTATCTTTTGCACATATCAATTCTTGTTCGATTTCAAGCTCTAAATCGCTTTCTGGAAGGTTATACGCGCACTGATGCGTAAATATAACCAGTTTAATGCAACGAACACTCCGGAATAGTGAAATAGGCTTAAAATACCTTAAATAACCTTTACATAACTTAGAAATAAGTTTTGAAGGCTTTGGTTGGGCAAAATCAAGTTTAATCGCTTACAGGGACTAGATTCGACAAACTGCGAAAGTATGCCATTTTGAACTGTAACAGACATTCCGGAACATGGCCATAAGTTAAACATACCATAAATATCCTTTACATAGCTTAGAAATAGGCTTTAAGGGGTTCGGTGTGCTAAAATAAACTTTTGGGTCATTCAGGGACTAAAAGTGTCAAAAAGTGCATAAGTTTGCACTTTCGCGCATAACTTACGTTCTGAGTACATTCGGACATCCAAAAATTTATGTAAGCACTAAAATATTTTATTTTAGTGTTTGGCATAAGAAAAATCCATTCGTCGCACATTTTTGATCGTTTTTCGCGCTCATGCGCATTCCGTCGTAATTAACCAAACATCGCGATCGTGCGACCAAACGAACCGACACCCGGCATATTTTTGAGCATGTTTCATGTCCACAATGTTTAAGCATCATTTTAGGACAAGCAAAGATTCAAGTGTGGGGGTATTTGATATGCGCAAAATGCAACATATAAATTAGATCAATTGTGGCATAAAACTAACCTTTTTTTAGTACTAATGTTGGAAAAAGTGTGCTTTTGTCTTTCTTTTGTATTTTCAGGATTAAATGAGCTCAAATTAACAAAAGAAGCAAAAAGACAGCAAAATCTAACATAAATACAAGAAAAGGGACAAAAGTGGAATGCCCGACCCCTCAACACCATCTTCCCAAGCAAAACTAAGAAAGCAGAAGACTGAACACGGCCCGTGCTTAGCGAGCACGGGGCCGTTCCCAAGAAGCAGCAGAAAAGACAAACCTAAAGAAGCTTCTACTACCCACCACGGGGCCGTGCCCAGCGGACACGGGGGCGTGGTCAACTTGCTGCAGGCGCATTTATTGTAATTGTGAATTACAATTAATGAGGAAAGAGAGTGTCAGATGGACACGGGGCCGTGCCCGGGCTTCTGTTCAGCCTATAAATAGGAGTGCTTGGAGCCATTTCAACTCATCCCTTGGCACACCACCTCTCTCACACTTCACCCACCACCCACCATCATCCACCACCATCATCCACCGCCATCATCCATTGTCCATCATAGAGTGTGTGAGTCATCTCGGGATCCAAGATTGATCGTAAGAGTTCTTGACAATCAAAGGCCATGTTTGCCTAAGTCGCTTACATCACTTGGTGAAGACAAGTGTTCAGTGTAATACTTTTTATTTTTAATCTTTTGCACTTTTTAATTGGTTTTGTATTAATGACTTTAATTACTAGTTTCTTATGTTGAAGGTGATTCTTCCTTATCGTTTGTATGTGGTGTCTTGGCATTATTTTACTATCTATATCAAATAAAAGATTTTCACCATTCATATCTCCACGGTCTATATGGAGGTATGTTGGCTACCTGGTCGGGGGTTATGGGAACGGTTTGGTAAGAGTCTTGCCATTGTTCAGTGTATAGATCCTGCAAAGGACCTGGGCCAAATTTAGTAGGACCTCCTTCAATACACAAAGGTATTGGATGGCGGGGGTCCAAACTCTTTGTTCCCCTCATAAGTTAAACTACTATTAAAACTTTAACCCAACTACTTGGGACTGTATCCCTGCTGAATCAGACTACTTAGCTGAGGGTAACGTCGCCTTCAAAAGAGGGGCCTACCACATTATGCATTAATAACTTAATTAATTATCTTTCAATAATCCGACCCTTTAGGATTGTATCCTTGCTGACTCAAACTACTGGGTTGAGGGTAACGTCGCCTTCAAAAGAGGGGCCTACAACAATAACTAAGATAATCTCTTAAACAAATGCAAAAGTGCGAAAATAATCAAAGGTTACACTAACACACGAGTCGGATCCAAGTGATTCATCTTGTCTATCTGTTTTTATTTTTATTTTTATTTTTCAGCATTTTAGATAGTTTTATTTTCTTAGTTTAAAAATCTTTTCTAACATTTTGATTTGATTAGACGTTGAGGATAAACCGGTACTAAAAGCTCTTGTGTCCTTGGACGACCTCGGTATCTTACCAACACTATACTACATCCACGATGGGTGCACTTGCCCATATGTGTGTTTAGTGTTAGTAAATATCGTGTTTTATAAATTTAAAACTTGGCTAAAAAGTGTAAAAGGACTTAAAATACGTACCTAAATTATATATACACACTTACGCACATCAATAGCAAACAACTTATTACAGATAACATCAAGTCAAATATTTTGTTACGACAACTCAGATTTAAATATAAGAATTGTTCAAATGCTTCTAGGGACTCGATCTGCAAGATCTACAGACAACTATGCTCTAGACGCTTATTCTAAGCTCGCCTTCCTAGCAAATAAGCATCCTAATTGCCTGTCACATACGTTAAAGTAAAGTCAATACATAAAATGTAAAGGTGAGCATACAAGTTTGATAATAGCGTAATAGAGTTCGAAATAGTTTACGCATAACCAGCACGTACACAGAGAAAAATGAAGCATGTTAATTATCAAAATAGATCTATCAATACCAATGACTGCGGGTTGACTGCCCGAGGCAGTTCGCAATACATGATTACCACCGTAATCCATGCAAGTAATTGTCCTTAACAACCCCCGTGTGAACGGGTGCTGAGTCCAAACTATAGTACTATCGTCGTTAAGGCAGGTAGACAGCATTCCACATGTAAACATAACAACAAGCACTCATTTAGTCACGTAATACATGCTGTAATGGTTAGCGCTTGAAATAATTGAGTAGTGTGTTCGATTGTGATTTAGAAAAAGGAACGTATGTAACACCCAAAAGTGCTAAAGCAAAAAGGGTTCGAGTATACTCACAGTGATCGATGGATTGAAGGGAGCACTTGAGAGTAGGGTTAGCCTGAATAGTTCGATAGCATAACGATAAGCAACGCATAAAACGTAAACAAGTGTTGGAGGGTCGGACAGCCTGGTCGATCGGACGGTAGGTCCGATCGGACGGCTTGATCGTTCGGTTAACCAGTCCGTTCGGACAGTCTGTCCGGTCGGTCAGTAGGCCGATCAGATGGACTATTCGAGTGGATTGTTTCTTCCTTTAAGAAGGATGTGTTTGTGTATGACGGCTTTCCCTTTTGAGGTTTTCGTTGTAGTATTTGTAAACATTGAAGTATCCTTACCTTTCAGGTCGATCGATCGAACGGACCGTTCGATCGGTCGACTTAACCGATCGGTTAGGTACTTCAACAACAAGTTCTTATCAGGGTGTCACCTGGTCGGTCGGCTCAACCGATCGGGTGGCACTCCAACGTGTTGAACAAGTTGAAAATCGATTAAGTGTTGAAGCATAGTATCTCATGATCCGAAGAGTAATTCAAATCAGACCATAGTCCGATCGAACAACATTTCGTTCAATACTAGGCTTCATGAAATTGTCAATGTGCGGGGCCATGTGCTAGCCGATCGGTTGACCTGGTCGATCGGTTGGCTTATCCGATCGGCTGGGCTGTCCGTTCGGACATTCAGCCCGATCGGTCAGCTTCCTGACCTGGTCGACTTGTTCGTCTAACAATTGGCTATTTTGAATGTTTGATGTTATATCGAGGTACTTTGACACCGAGTTGAACCATAGAACCCTCGTTCTTACTTTTTTCTCCTGCTTAGACAGGAATCACCCAAGTCCGGACGGTGCACTGTTCGGGACGGAGCTTTAACGTTTAACCCGAAATCGGTGAACCTTGTGGATAGAACCCGAATCTTGAACCGCACAACTACTAGGATGATAAGTGAGTCGGTTCAAACTCCGTTTCTACCGGTTTGAAGGCAATGAGTGTAAAAGAGTTGAGAGAAAGTTGGAAAAACATTCTTTCAATCCTTTTCATCGTGTAAAGGTTTAGATCTATGATAGATCTTTGTTTATTTATGTGTAAATCGGCTAGATCCAAGTGATTCTTGATGGATTGGAGCCAAAACATGGAGTCCTTCAAGAACACCATGATGACATCATCCTCGAACACTTGAATCTTGATGATTTCACGGTTAAAAAGTAAGATTTGTAAGACAGAAAGGTGTAGGAGTGTGTATAGATCAAGAAAGTATAAGATTTAGGATGAAATCTTACCGGAATTGGAAGAAATCTGAGAAAAGGAGGGGAGCACGAGCTGGTCGGTCAGAGGTTTCCAAAAGTAGAAAGTTTGAAAGTGACAAGGGGTATTTATAGGCTTCCAAAAGAAGAAGGGGCCGGCCGATCGGTCAGGCACCCCGATCGGACAGCCTGTCCGATCGGACAACAATCCGATCGGCTGGGAGCCTGATACTTCAGCTGCCTGATTCGAGCGTTCGGTGCGACGATTTTCGATATTTCAATTTCGATCAAGATTGATGAGAATACGATAGAGTTTCTTATTCAAATTTCTTTTAATCCCAACCACTACATCTAACATACAATCACCTATGTCTCGTGCTATCTTTTCGCCACCAATTATCATAATTCGATTTTGATTGAGTTTGATTGAGTTTCGAGTTTTGATTCGAGTTTCAATTGATTACCACACATAACATAAAGTAGACATGCACAAGTAACACATAAGGCACACACACACGTATACTAACACCAGAATTCGCGTAATTCGAGTCTCGAGTTCGATGATGATTAGATTAGCTCGATTATTGATTAATTGACTTTATCGCATTGTAACTTCCTATTATTCACAGTCGTTTAGCGTTTCGCATCGATTTGAACATTCGATTACTTTGATTAATAACACTTATTCCACATAATACCACTAACGTAATCGCAAACATAAATTAGACTAACTATGATCAAAGGAGTCAATCTTGACTTTGACATTCGGTAACACGGAGTGTTACGGCCTCCCCTTGTTTAGGGAATTTCATCCCGAAATTAGGCTGAAAGCTGTACATCACCGTGAATCACGTTGAGAACTTTCTCTCTCTAGACTTTTACTTGAACAACTACGGGTACTTCGCCTTCATGTCGCTTTCGAGTTCCCAAGTGAATTTTGCGCCTCGTTTGCCTTCCCATCGGACTTTCACAGTAGGAATGCGCGAGCGCCTGAGTTGCTTGGTTTGGCGATCCATGATTTCGACAGGCTTCTCCACGAAGTGTAGCGTTTCGTTTATCTGAAGGTCGTCGAGAGGTACAATCAAATCATGCTCAGCCAGGCATTTTCGGAGGTTTGACACATGGGAAGTCGGGTGGACGTTACTGAGTTCCTCCGGTAGTTCGAGTCTGTAGGCGACTTTTCCGATCCTTTCCAGAATCTTAAAAGGTCCAACATATCGAGGCGCTAGTTTCCCTTTCTTGCCGAATCTGACCACACCCTTCCAAGGTGATACCTTTAGGAGTACGTAGTCGCCAACATCAAATTCCAGGGGCTTGCGTCTTCTATCGGCGTAACTTTTCTGTCTATCCCAGGCTTTCGACAAGTTGTCTCGAATCTGGAGGACTTTGTCAGTCGTTTCTTGTAATAGCTCAGGACCGGTTAATTGCGAGTGACTGATCTCGTGCCATACAATAGGCGATCGACATCTCCTTCCATATAGGGCCTCGAATGGTGCCATTTGGATGCTGGTATGATAACTGTTATTGTACGAGAATTCGACTAACGGCAGGTATTTGTTCCAATTACCACCGAAGTCTATGACACACGCACGGAGCATGTCTTCAAGAGTACGGATCGTTCTTTCAGTCTGTCCGTCGGTTTGAGGATGGAATGCGGTACTTAGGTTAAGCGACGTACCGAGAGCTGCTTGAAATATTTCCCACAATCGCGATGTAAACCGAGCATCACGGTCAGAGATGATGTCACAAGGCGTACCATGATTACAAATGATCTCGTCGGTGTAGATTCGGGCTAATCGTTCCACCTTGTGGTCTTCTCGTATTGGCAAAAAGTTAGCTGATTTGGTCAAACGATCAACGACAACCCAAATGCCGTCGTGACCTGATGACGTGGGTGGAAGCTTGGTTATGAAATCCATAGCTATACTCTCCCACTTCCATATAGGAATTGGCGGTTTTTCTAGTAAGCCAGAGGGTCCTTGATGTTCAGCCTTGACCCTTGCACAAGTCAGGCATCTTCCGACATAGAGAGCAATATCCCTTTTCATACCCGGCCACCAGTACTTGTAACGAAGATCCTGGTACATTTTATCGGCACCGGGATGAATAGAATATCGAGATTTGTGGGCTTCATCCATTAAAATCTTTCGTAATTCGGTCCGCTTAGGGATCCAAATTCGGTCCAGAAAATAGAAGATCCCATTTGATTTGCTTACAAGCTGAGCTCCATCGTGATAGATTCTCTTCTTCTTCAAGGTGCATTCATTAAAGCAAGCATGTTGGGCTTCGCGGATGAGGGTTTCAAGATCGTGTTGGGCTTGGGTATTACGAATACTGAGCAAATAACTCCGCCTGCTGAGCGCGTCGGCAACGACATTTGTCTTGCCTGGGTGATAACGAATCTCGCAGTCGTAATCGTTGACGAGTTCTGCCCATCGGCGTTGACGCATATTGAGTTCTCTCTGATTAAAGATGTGTTGTAAACTCCTGAGATCGGTGAAGATTGTACACTTGGTACCATACAGGTAGTGTCGCCAAATCTTTAATGCAAAAATAACCGCGCCTAGCTCGAGATCATGGGTTGTATAGTTCTTCTCGTGGATTTTGAGCTGTCGAGAAGCGTAAGCTATAACCTTGTCCCGTTGTATGAGAACACAACCAAGACCAAGGTTGGAAGCATCACAATAGACAATGAAATCGTCGTTCCTATCGGGCAATGAGAGAACATGAGCATTGCATAGCTTATGCTTGAGGGTTTGGAAAGCAGACTCTTGTTCGGTTCCCCAAACAAAAAGACCTGTCTTTATGCGTAAGAGCGGTAAGCGGCACAGCGATCTTAGAGAATCCTTCGATAAATCGTCGATAATAGCCCGCTAATCCGAGAAAAGAACGGACTTCAGACGGGTTCTTTGGCGTAATCCAGCTCTTAACTGCTTCAATCTTCGCAGGGTCGACATGGATACCTTGACTATTCACGATGTGACCCAGAAACTGAACCTCTTCTAACCAGAATTCGCACTTGGAGAACTTGGCATAGAGTTGGTTGCCCTGGAGTAACTCGAGAACCAAACGTAGATGTTGCGCGTGTTCGGCTTTCGATTTGGAATAAATCAAGACGTCGTCGATGAACACGATGATGAAACGGTCAAGATACGGCTTACACACACGATTCATCAGATCCATGAAAACCGCGGGTGCGTTGGTTAAACCAAAAGGCATAACAACGAACTCATAGTGGCCGTAGCGAGTGCGAAAAGCGGTTTTAGGTATATCTTCTTCCTGAATACGTAGCTGATGAGAGCCTGAGCGTAGATCGATCTTCGAGAAACACGTAGCACCTTGTAGCTGATCAAACAAATCGTCGATGCGAGGTAGAGGATATCGGTTCTTGATGGTCAACTTATTCAATTCCCGATAGTCGATACACATCCTGAACGACCCATCCTTCTTTTTGACGAAAAGGACTGGTGCGCCCCAAGGAGAGGTGCTCAGGCGAATAAAACCTTTCTCAAGTAACTCCTGGAGTTGGTTCGAGAGTTCCCGCATTTCGGATGGCGCGAGTCGATAAGGGGCTTTGGCTACGGGGTTAGCTCCAAGAATGAGGTCGATGCGGAAGTCGATATCACGACTGGGCGGTAATCCTGGAAGATCGTCAGGGAATACCTGAGGAAATTCATGGACCAATGGGACGTCTCTGATTTCTGTCTTCCTTTTCTTTTCCTTCTCCGCTACTACGATGTTGGCCAAGAAAGCTCTGTATTCCTTGCGGAGATACTTGCTAGCTTGGACACATGACATGAGCTTGAGACCTTTCGAAGTAGTTTCACCGTACACACATAATAAATCACCATTCGCGAGCGAGAATCAAATCATTTTGTCGAAGCACACAACTTCAGCATGGTTTTCGCGTAGAAAGTCCATGCCTACTATGATGTCAAAACTTCCGAGCTGCATCGGAATAAGGTCGATTGGAAAGATGTGATTGTTGAGCTCGAAAGTACAATCATGAAGAACAGAATTAACGGCGACAGTTCTTCCAGTAGCGACTTCAACTTCGAATGACGAGGGGAGATAAGAACGCTTACGACTAAGGAGCTTCTCGAATTCAAACGACACAAAGCTGTTATCGGCTCCAGTATCAAACAAACACGATGCATAAATACCATTCACAAGGAACGTACCATTAACCACGTTGTTGTCAGCCTGGGCTTGACGAGCATTGATGTTGAAGGTTCTGGCGCGTGCTGCTTGTTGCTGCTGCTTGTTGCTGCTGCTGAGGCTGCTGGGGCTCTTGCTTCACCACCCTGTTCGGGCACATGTTTGCAAAGTGGTTAGGGTCACCACATGCAAAGCAGACTCGAGCGTTGATCGCGGGTGCTTGAGCTGCGTGTTGGCCTTGCGGGGCTAGGAGTAGAGCTTGATGAGCAGTGGCTTGAACTGGGGCTTGACGAGGACCATAGCGACAATTAGCAGTAAAATGGCCGTACAGATTGCAATGAGCGCAGAAACGACAGGCAAGACCCACCGGATGATGATATGAGCATGTCGGGCAGAGCGGGTGGGGACCTGTGTAAGCACACTTTGCTGGCGGCGCTTGAGTAACTGGTGCTAGTCGATGATGAGACTGCTGCTGAGCCGGTACGGCTTGCAGAGGAGCAGTAGTGGTAGTGACAGCACAGTTCTTGTTGCTGGAGCTGTTGTTGTTGTGCTTCTTCTTGCGGCGTGATGACTTGGATGGTTGAGCAGTGGCGGTTTCGGCGGTTGATGCAGTGGTGGCTTGGTGTAGAGACTTGGAGGGCTTATCCCAAAAACCAGCTTTTACTCGCTTATCGTTGATCTCGGCGGCAAGCAAGTAAGTTTCCTCGATCGATGAGGTCTTCGCGGCGTGAACAAAATCGGCAACACAATCGGGTAGAGCTCGAATGTACTTCTTGATGGCCATGTCTGACGTCTTGACTTGATCGGGACAAATGACGTTGAGCTGTTTAAAGCGAGCAGTCAAGGCAACATTATCTCCATCCTTCTGCTTAATGTTCCAAAACTCGTCCTCCAGCTTTTGGCGTTCATGGGGATGGCATAATTCGTCCATCATGATGGCTTTCAGCTCCTTCCATGTCAGCTCAGAAGCTGCATCATTCCCGCGTTTGTTTCGTTCGGCCATCCACCAGTCTAGAGCTCGGGACTGGAAGACGACGGTTGCGTTTAGGGTACGGAGATTTTCTGGACAGCCGCTTTGGCGCAGAGTGACTTCGATAGAATCGAACCATTGAAACATAGCTGTTGGGCCATCTTCTCCGGTGAATTCCTTTGGTCCGCATGCCTTGAACTGTTTAAAGCTGAAAACAGTCTTGGTAGTGTCTTTGGGAGCTTCAGTTCTCGACTGATCAGAAGATTTGCTGATCTTTTCATAGACGCCGCTCACAGCTTTTGCTACTTGCTTGGCGATGATAGCAGCAAGACGTCTGTCTCTCTTCTCTTGGCGGGTAAGTGGGGTTCGGTGTCCGGATGACGACATGGTCTGCAACAGACATCGTCGTAGGTCTCAGACACATCAAAATCGAATCTCACCTCACACGTCTACTACTTACTAAAGCTCAGGAACACGTCGAAACACGTATCGCATAAATACATAAGCACATAATCACCGATTCACGTAGTCACAGAAGCACATAAGCATGTAGAGCACAGAGACACATAAACAAGAAGCATATTCCTATTTAATCACAGAGGCAGTCAGAATACAGAAACCTATCATTCAAGTTCGCGTGTCGTTCGTGTATAGCGATCGCGTATAACATGTCAGGTAGTATAGTATAATCGTATATCATATCATGACGTCGTCTAGATATTGCAGCGACTTGTTAGCGTATTGAGATAGAAGAGCAATGCGAGTCGTGTGTGTTGATCGAAGTGATAGCAAAAATCGAATAATCCTCCAAAAATTTAAACACATAGACAGGTAATTACACATAAAACACATAAAATCGACGAATTGTCAGAGTCGGTAGTTGCGGGCTCAGAATCGAAACACATAAAATCGAGAGATAGAGTGTCTGCGGCTATTAGACATCGACTACCCAAAACGATTCGACTATTCTCAATAGACTTGTCGTCACTTTTCGACTTTCGGGATCATGTTTCTGCCTCGATTCTTGGGCATTCAGCACGTACTCCCTAGGTCATATTCGTGAGTTCAGGTCGTTGGAGTCTGTCGAGGCTTTGGTGAGATGAGCAAAAGTCGGAATAAGTTGCCAAGGTTAGGGTTTCACCCCTGGCTTAGCAACTTCTTCCTTGTTTTAGTGAAATTGAGGAGATTATTCATCAAAATATGGATTTCACTCCTGATTTGGTATAATTCTCCTTGTTAAACAAATGTTCGTTACTGAAAAAAATATCAAGAAGTCTTTGATGAAACAATATTGGCCAAGCAATTTAGTCGAGGGTTTGCGGTTTACACACCTAATCCCGACTGAGTCACTTGTCGTTGTCTGAAAACTCGAGTGCGGTGATGATGAGAATTAGCAAGATATATAGCACATAAGCTTGGTATGTTGGTTCCTAACTATAGTCTAGGTCTCTAAGACATCGACCCGGACTAGGTCGAGTCTAGCCTAATTCCCTATAGTCATGGCTCTGATACCAATCTGTCACACCCCAACCGATGGTGGAATCATCGGGGCATGGCACTGAGCGAAACAGATTGTCCAGAAGTTTCCATGACAATTATTATTACTATTCAATTTATATAATACGTCCCATACCATACCTTAAATAGCAAACAAATTATTATAGATAACATCAAGTCAAATATTCTGTTCTGACAACTCAGATTTAAATATAAGAATTGTTCAAATGCTTCTAGAGACTCGATCTGCAAGATCTACAGACAACTATGCTCTAGACGCTTATTCTAAGCTCGCCTTCCTAGCAGATAAGGATCCTAATTGCCTGTCACATGCGTTAAAGTAAAGTCTATACATAAAATGTAAAGGTGAGCATACAAGTTTGATAATAGCATAATAGAGTTCGAAATAGTTTACGCATAACCAGCACGTACACAGAGGAAAACGAAGCATGTTAATTATCGACATGGATCTATCGATACCAATGACTGCGGGTTGACTGCCCGAGGCAGTTCGCAATACATGATTACCACCGTAATCCATGCAAGTAATTGTCCTTAACAACCCTCGTGTGAACGGGTGCTGAGTCCAAACTATAGTACTATCGTCGTTAAGGCAGGTAGACAACATTCCACGTGTAAACATAACAACAAGCATTCATTTAGTCACGTAATACATGCGGTAACAGTTAGCGCTTGAAATAATTGAGTAGTGTGTTCGATTGTGATTTAGAATAAGGAACGTATGTAACACCCAAAAGTGCTAAAGCAAAAAGGGTTTGAGTATACTCACAGTGATCGATGGATTGAAGGGAGCACTTGAGAGTAGGGTTAGCCTGAATAGTTCGATAGCATAACGATAAGCAACGCGTAAAATGTAAACAAGTATTGGAGGGTTGGACAGCCTGGTCGATCGGACGGTAGGTTTTATCGGACGGCTTGATCGTTCGGTTAACCAGTCTGTTCGGACAGTCTGTCCGGTCGGTCAGTAGGCCGATCGGAGGGACTGCTCGAGTGGATTGTTTCTTCCTTTAAGAAGGATGTGTTTGTGTATGATGGCTTGCCCTTTTGAGGTTTTCGTTGTAATATTTGAAAACATTGAAGTATCCTTACCTTTCAGGTCGATCGATCAAACGGAGCGTTCGATCGGTCGGCTTAACCGATCGGTTAGGTACTTCAACAACAAGTTCTTATCAGGGTGTCACCTGGTCGGTCGGCTCGACCGATCGGGTGGCACTCCAACGTGTTGAACAAGTTGAAAATCGATTAAGTGTTGAAGCATAGTATCTCATGATCCGAAGAGTAATTCAAATCAGACCGTAGTCCGATCGAACAATATTTCGTTCAATACTAGGCTTCATGAAATTGTCAATGTGCGGGGCCATGTGCTAGCCGATCGGTTGGCCTGGTCGATCGGCTGGCTTATCCGATCGGCTGGGCTGTCCGTTCGGACAGTCAGCCCGATCGGTCAGCTTCCTAACATGGTCGACTTGTTCATCTAACACTTGGCTGTTTTGATTGTTTGACGTTATATCGAGGTACTTTGACAACGAGTTGAACCATAGAACCCTCGTTCTTGCTTGTTTCTCCTGCTCGGACAGGAATCACCCAAGTTCGGCTGGTGCACTGTTCGGAACGGAGCTTTAACGTTTAACCCGAATTCGGTGAACCTCGTGGATAGAACCCGAATCTTGAACCGCACAACTACTAGGATGATAAGTGAGTCGGTTCAAACTCCGTTTCTACCTGTTTGAAGGCATTGAGTGTAAAAGAGTTGAGAGAAAGTTGGAAAAACATTCTTTCAATCCTTTTCACCGTGTAAAGGTTTAGATCTATGATAGATCTTTGTTTATTTATGTGGAAATCGACTAGATCCAAGTGATTCTTGATGGATTGGAGCCAAAACATGGAGTCCTTCAAGAACACCATGATGACATCATCCTCAAACACTTGAATCTTGATGATTTCACGGTTAAAAAGTAAGATTTGTAAGATAGGAAGGTGTAGGAGTGTGTATAGATCAAGAAAGTACAAGATTTAGGATGAAATCTTACCGGAATTGGAAGAAATCTGAGAAAAGGAGGGGAGCACGAGCTGGTCGGTCAGAGGTTTCCAAAAGTAGAAAGCTTGAAAGTGACAAGGGGTATTTATAGGCTTCCAAAAGAGGAAGGGGTCGGCCGATCGGTCAGGCACCCCGATCGGACAGCCTGTCCGATCGGACAGCAGTCCGATCGGCTGGGTTGTTCGATCGGCTGGAAGCCTGATCGTTCAGCTGCCTGATTCGAGCGCTTGGTGCGACGATTTTCGATATTTCGATTTCGATCGTGATTGATGAGAATACGATAGAGTTTCCTATTCAAATTACTTTTAATCCCAACCACTATATCTAACATACTATCACCTATGTCTCGCGCTATCTTTTCGCCACCAATTATCATAATTCGATTTTGATTGAGTTTGATTGAGTTTCGAGTTTCGATTGATTACCACACATAACATAAAGTAGACATGCACAAGTAACACATAAGGCACACACACACGTATACTAACACCAGAATTCGCGTAATTCGAGTCTCGAGTTCGATGATGATTAGATTAGCTCGATTATTGATTAATTGACTTTATCGCATTGTAGCTTCCTATTATTCATAGTCGTTTAGCGTTTCGCATCGATTTGAACATTCGATTACTTTGATTAATAACACTTACTCCACATAATACCACTACCGTAATCGCCAACATAAATTAGACTAACTATGATCAAAGGAGTCAATCTTCACTTTGACTTTGACATTCGGTAACACGGGGTGTTACATTTAACTTCAAATACCATACCGTATTGTACCGAGCATTTTCGGTGTTGGTATCTAATTTCGATGATTTTCCGGATCGGTACTTTCGGTGCCCTTACCGGTACCGAGCTCATTCATATTTTAACGTGTTAGCACCGTAATAACTGAACTTAAAACAACCGAATTTCCAACGTGTGGGTTCTATTATTATATATTAGGTTACTTAAAATCGTTTTTTTAGGACGGATTGACTATCCTTTTCACGACATTTTGATTTATGTTTTGATATTAAGTATCTGTTTACCGTTACTGATACGTGTTTTGCAGTCATTAGGTCCTCGCCGCAACGCGTAGACGGAAATTTAACTAGTGATTTTAAATTCGAGTAAGCTTTCGAGTTTTGGATAAAATAGAAAAACCCTAGACAACATACACCATTAGTCCATGACCACCCTCCCCATTTTCTCCATTCATGGAATAATATGTTTAGAAAAATAGGAAGCATATCAGCATATGCCACGTGATTCGTTCATGCCACAAAACAAACCCCAGTTAACCCAGATCCAACCCTAGTTCCCCCCCACACCTCATCTCACCCCACGTGTCCCAATCCAACGGCCCATATCCCCCAACCCCCCATCACACACCGCTATATAACCTCACACAAATCCACCCCTAAACCCTAACCCTCTCTTTCCAACAAACAAACACTGTGGGGATCATCAACACCAAACAACAATCTCCAATGGCAAACCCTAAGGTCTTCTTCGACATGACCGTCGGCGGAGCTCCGGCCGGCCGCATCGTCATGGAGCTTTACGCGGACACCACTCCTCGCACCGCCGAGAACTTCCGCGCTCTCTGCACCGGCGAAAAAGGCCGTGGAACCTCCGGCAAGCCGCTCCACTTCAAAGGCTCCAGTTTCCACCGTGTGATCCCTAACTTCATGTGCCAGGGAGGCGACTTCACCCGAGGCAACGGCACCGGCGGCGAGTCGATCTACGGTGCTAAGTTCGCCGATGAGAACTTCGTGAAGAAGCACACCGGTCCAGGTATTCTGTCCATGGCTAACGCCGGTCCGAACACGAACGGATCTCAGTTTTTTATCTGTACTGCGAAGACTGAGTGGCTTGATGGAAAGCATGTGGTGTTTGGAAAGGTTGTGGAAGGTATGGATGTTGTGAAGGCGATTGAGAAGGTTGGATCTGGATCCGGAACCTGCTCGAAGCCGGTTGTGATTGCGGATTGCGGTCAGCTCTAGATCTGGATTGATCCGAGTGGTTGACTTTTGACTTGATTTGGTGAATTTCTGTTTGGTGTGTGTGAGTTTTACTGGTTGTGATCGGTTATTGGTGTTTTTAGGGTTTGTGTTTGTGTAACGGTGATTTCATTGACTTTGTTGTTGATGGATGAAGTGTTGGTTAAATGCTTGGGATAAATAAGATCATCTTTTCAGTATTGGATATTGATTATCGTTGTTGAATATCTATTGCTTATTTTTAGTTGGTTTATGATCTGGTATGGTTGCTTATTGTTTGTTTTGTGATGCTGTTTGGTGTGTTGTTATGGTGCCAACACTACAGCTTTCATTACATTTTTTTGACGTGTTTTAGTGAGAAATTTTATCAAACACATTATGTGCAAGCTTTTCGTTTAAGAGCCAACGTGCTATGTGATCAGAAAGTAGTTATTGCAAGTTGTGAAGTGGGTACAAAAACAGAAGAATTGTGATGAGTAGTTTGTTCAAATTCAACACCTTTGCTTTGAATGACTCGTTGAAGCTTAAATTGTATCGGCATGCTCAGGAGTGACTGGAGACATTTACCTTTGAAAATGATCTTCAAACCTAACCACTAAAGGCAAGAATCACATAAGTCTTTAGAAAATGATCTTCAAACCTAACCACTAAAGGCAAGAATCACATAACTCTTTGGAGCTCGGGCTCAATAGCATCCACTCTCTTGAGCTCCACCTTTGGAGACGCACGGCTGGCTTATCCTTTTCGAAATCCACTATTATCAACTATTTTTAACGAACTTTTTAATTTGATTATTATGCTATAAAACGCAACACAAACCGAATTATTTATGGCTGGCTACAACACATATCGGTTAATACCTACAAAGTAGGGGTGTTCGGAAGAATTTGATTAAATTCGATTTGATTATCAAGAATTCGATTATAAAAATTCAAATTCGATTACGAATTTATAATTTCAAATTCCATTCGAAATTATTATTATTATTATTATTATTATTATTATTATTATTATTATTATTATTATTATATATAATTTTACAAGTTAGCGCCAAGGAACTTTGTTCGGTTCTCACCTTTACCACGAAAGTATTCTGCCTCGATAAAAAGACACCCACACATACATATGTTACTAAGGGGCTGTTTGACAACATCTGAATGGTTAAGTACTGAACTAGTAAGAGGTCTAAGCCATTAAGTGCTGAACCAGTAAAAGGTCTGACCATTAAGAGCCTGTATAATGCTTAACCATTCACAGGAAAATGTCTGACCCATTCAAATTAGAGATCTTAACCATTCAGACTCTGTATAATTCTTAACCATTCAGAGGCAAATGTCTGAACCATTCAGACATCTGTTCGTGAAACAAACAGTCTGAATCATTAAGTGCTGAATCAGTAAAAAGTCTAAACCATTAAGAGCCTTATTAAGAGGTAAACAAACAACCCTTAATAGTATCAGTTGGTGAAAAAGATCTCCGGCGACAAGAAATTAGGGGCATGTTTGGCTAAACTTTTTTGAACAACTTATTGGCTTTTTGAAAAAGCCAATAAGTCAAAATAATATATTTGGATAAAAGAAAATGACTTTTCAAAATAACTTTTTGTCTAAGGTAGAAAAATCATTTTAAAAAGCTAGAATATCCTGACTTTTCAAAACTTTTTGGCTTATTGGCTTTTCCCACCACATAAGCTAAGCTAAACATTTTTTTTAAAAACTACTTTTCAAAAAGTCACAAACAAAAAGTCCTTTTTGAGTTAAATAAGCTTAGCCAAACTTGCCCTAGGTCGGTCCACCACCACTGAAACCCGCCATCCAATGTCTCCGTGACAACGATGGCGGATCTAAATGGAATCCGCAGATAGTTGTTTCAGCTTCAAAGATTGGCCACCTTTCTCCACCTATCTTCTTCCCAATCACCTTATAACCTCATTAAACACCAAACCCTACTTCACCATTATAAAACCAACCCTCCATCACCTCATTTGCACTTTTCCAACTCTCTTACACTCTCAAAAGACTCCCAAATCAGCTGAATTGCAAGTTCAAGGCATAATTCCCTAAGTGCAAAAGTGAGCATCTACCTCACTTTTCTTCAACTTTCTTCACTTCTTCTTCTTCATGAAAGCTTGGAACACCTCTAGGAGTGTTTTCACAAGTTTACCATGGTAAATTAAGGTGGAACATCACCATTTTGAGGTTCCAACTTTCTGTTTTGGAAGAACTTTTACATAAATCTTATTAAACTTGTTTAAACATATATAATCTTACACCTACCTTGCTTCTAGTCAAGCCTATGGCTAAGGAGATTGTGTATGGTTGACTCTTATGAGTTTGGAGGTGCAAACACCCTCTAAACTTTCTGTTTTGATAAGGTTCCAAGCAACCTTCAAGTGTGTGACCATCCAAGCTCACCATTGTTCATATGATGAGTCTTGCATGTGTCTAAATGGATGAACCATGGAAGCTTGGGCTTTCCAAACTTGTTCCACTACCTTACTTGCTTGTTTTGTTTATATTCATCCAATTAGTTTCCAACAAAGTAACACAACCCGTCGCACCTGCAATATTTGCCATGATAGGTATGGAACAGCCGGGTTGAGCTTACTTGGCTACTTGGCAAACTAGTTAGTTTATAATTCTTATTATTCATAACCAACCGGGTTATCAACTATGTTGATAACCTTATGCTTTGGTGAATTCATACAATGAGGTTTAATGGATGTTAATCATCTTACCTACATGCTTTATTTACATGATAATACATGATTATACATGATGGACTATACTATAATATATATATATAGGTAAAGTGTACTGTACAATATTCCTTATCGTACATTACGTATGCTACAATCTTAGCCATCAGATCATCTTCCCGCATTGAAATCGCATGTTTTTTTGTAACAATTTTGCACGTGATAATTTT
Source organism: Helianthus annuus (assembly GCF_002127325.2). NCBI lineage: Eukaryota > Viridiplantae > Streptophyta > Magnoliopsida > Asterales > Asteraceae > Helianthus > Helianthus annuus. The sequence continues at coordinate 98,931,206 of NC_035442.2, forward strand.
TTGATGAAATCGCATGTTGTTTTTTTGTAACAATTTCGCATGTGATAATTTTTGATGCAATCACATGTTTTTTGTAACAATTTCGCATGTGATAATTTTGATGAAATCGCATGTTAAAAAAACCAACATGCGAAATTGTTACAAAAAAACAACATGCGATTTTCAATGCGGGAAGATAATCTGACGGCTGAGATTGTAGCGTACGTAATGTACGATAAGGGCATTTGTACGTTAACCTAACCCTATATATATATAACCGAATTCTTGATGTTAACCGAATTATGGTTATATGTCATGAACTTAGGTTATATTTATAAGATAGCGAAAGGCTTGATTGCATTCCATTCAATTAAGGGTTACAATATATAAAATAATATGAAACCCTAAATACCTAAAGTGAGCCCCTGGGCTTACACTTCTAAACCCAAATAATATAGTCCAATACTCCCCCGCAGTCGAAGCGGAAGGAAACCGGAAACCAAGACTGAAAAACAAAAAGCTTAAAAAAACAATCAGGCTAATAAACCCTAAAAAAAGTACGATCTTCCATCACGGTCTAAGAATTCTACCAAACTCCATAATCTTATATTCTATAAGACCATAATCTCTCACATTTTGAATGATCCCGTAGTCCTGCATGCTGTTAGGCGGTGCGATGATAACGAGCGGTGAGGCTGTGTTGGAATGTAGTCCTATAACAAAGAAACAGCGGCTCGGCTGGTGGCTAGAGGACCGTAGTCCTACAAGGAGTGGCCCAATAAAAAAAAGACGGCGCCAGAGGACTGTAGTCAGATCTGCGAGGCGGCGCAGCTCGAGGAATAACCAGCGGCGAGGGACCGTAGTCCTGCAAAGAAGCACCACGAATAATGACTTAGAAGAGCGGAATTAATAAGATGGTTCGGTAGCATCAAATGGGTGGTTGTTCTTGTGAGTCATTGTAAGGAAACGATTTGGTGGTCGGCAAAAATGGAACAAGCTGGGAGAATTAATTCCTCTCAAAACCAAATTAATGGATGCTTATGTCAGCCATCCAAAAAATCAATCCACCAAAAAAAAATCTGAAGATGTTGGAGCAAGCGGTTGAATGACGTTTCCACTAGTGGATGCTTATGCTAACCATCCAAAAGTGGATCTGAATAAAATAGCCATTCGTTGGTCATCATGTAACTGGGAATTTTGGCTGGAATCTTTGACCGAACGGGACTTTATTCGAAACTGGTAATAAGAAAGTTGAACGAAAAACCAAAAAAAGGAAAAAAAAAAACAAACGGTGTCCGGACAGGGCAACAACGGTAGTGGCGGCACACCGCCCTGTCTAGGGTTTTTCTCAAGTGGTGACGGCTAGGGTTTGGTTATTGTGTGTGACGCAGCGGAAACAGTATAGAGCCTAGGTTGGCTCTGATACCATGTAAGATAGTGAAAGGCTTGATTGCATTCCATTCAATTAAGGGTTACAATATATAGAATAATATGAAACCCTAAATACCTAAAGTGAGCCCGTGGGCTTACACTTCTAAACCCAAATAATATAGTCCAATAATATTATCTTAGTTCTTTAGTCCTCATTTGTGATTCTAATGGGCAAATCGGTGCCCGTGAAAACACATAAAACATAGTGTCCAAACGAGTATTTAGACAAGATATATTTTCGTGTACACATACTTTTTATACTTAATTCCAAATCCAGAACTCTCTACAAACTCCGAATACTCACAGACCTTCGTTTCCCTAATGTAGGGTAAATTCGGTGTTCCAATCTCAACAACTCGTCAATTCGCGGTTAATCATAAAGCTAGCAAAACCGTGAGTATACATGACCCCCTTTTTCATTTTATCACTTTTGGGTAATATATATATATATATATATATATATATATATATATATATATATATATATATATATATATATAACATATTAAACTCACATAAACACTTATACGCAAACACTTTAATCATACAGGCGAATCGGACATACACGCTTTATTCGTTTATAGTCTAGAAATACATACATGCTAGAAAGCCATTCTTGCACAATACTTTGTCATTAAATTCGTACAAGCCTCCCTTAATATGTATAGCGCTATAGGATTAACGCACCACTCGTATTCTTGAGGTCATGTTAATTTAAACAAAACGGTCTTGTCGTTGCTACGGCGAGATTATGCTAGCGGGAAACTTTGGGTTGACAATTATAAGTTGCATGCTAGTATTGTTATGTTAATTCTTAGATTATGATTATGCCACGTGGATTTGTTTAAAACATTTATACTTATGATAATACTCAAACTTGTATGCTCGCCAATGGTTTATGTGTTGACATGTAGTTTAATACGTATTGCAGGAAATTGATGATGATGACGATGAACGGAATCTAGTGGGATGACTAGAAACCCATTTTAATCTAGTATTTGTTGTTGTATTTTCTTTCTTTGTTCAACTTGTTGTATTAGTTTCAAAACAATGTATTTTGCCTTAGTAATGAAATGAAATATTGTTTATTAAATACTTGTCGCAAATAGTCGTTATGAAGTCTCTTGCAATCTCGTTTTTGTCTCACTCCGATGTTTCTTCCATCGGTTAGGGTGTGATAGATTGGTATAAGAGCCATAACTGTAGGGAATTAGGAAAAATTGTCATGATTTGACCTAGTCTATAGTTTAAGTACCCATACTTGACCATTTTTGATTTGCATGTTTAAAATACTTGAATTCCTCCTATTTTGCTTCTTATCTATTGTTTTGTCATAAATCATACATGCCTTTCCTAAGGTAACCATAATATACACATGAAGAGGTGAAAATAGGCGTAAAAATCCATAATTTTTGGTGAATCCCTAAATCCGCGTTATCTGATTTTCAGGAAATTGTACCATAAAGTTAGGAGTGAAATCCACACCTTGATGGGGAATTTCCCATTCTAAATCTAGAGGACCCTGACCGATGAGACGAAAAATTATTTCCTTATTTCATTCGGCAAGTACTAACCACACTACGGGTACGATGCTATCAAGTTAGAGGTGAAACTCGCATCTTGGTAACTAGTCCCACTCCTCGATTTTCAATCCCGCCAAAGTCTCGAATTTTCGATTGACTAGGGGCATGTAGTAACCGGAAGGGTGAATGCCGTTAACCGCTCCTCGGTAAGAGTGTTCTACCTATTAGGCCAAAGCATGTTTCCCTAACTCGAAAGAATTTTCGACCACTTTGGATTAGTCTTAGTTTCGTTCCGAGACACTCCAAGTTTTACATTGAATCTCTTTTATGCTAAACACATTATGATCAAGTCTCATCCCTTCCTCATTTCAACTTTATAGATGTCTTCCAACCATAACTCGAACTCAAAGAAGAACTCCAAGTCCAACTCCGAGTCGATGTCCAAGAAGGAAATGATGAAGTTCATGGCCAAGGTTATCCCCGATATAGTTAGCAAAGTCAACGCCACCCACTCCCCAAACCATACCGACTCCCCTAATGTTCAGCTGACTAAAAGGTTGATACTCCGAAATCAACCTTTACGTATTCAATGCGTGTAGCCCGATGCTATTTACGGGCGAATAGGGAGTGACAACACTGGTCTCACCGCTAGGTTCAAACAACTTAGCGCCTTGTGCCCTGGCCAAGTCGACTCCACCGACAAGGCCATAGACAATACCGTTCGAACATCGGTTCTGGTACCAGTGTTCTTTTTTATCTTTTCCGTTTGATGCAAAACACATTGATTTCTATATCGAGTGCATGTATCTTATTGAAACTGTAATAATCCAATATCAATCAAATGTCCGCAATAACATACCGCCACAACGCATGAACAAATACCCTAGTTTATTAATAAATCTTAGTCATTGAAAAGTCTATGTTCATTATGATATAAAATATTCTCATATATAAATCTAAATACTAATGAAAGGGTAACTTTAATGCCAAATGACATTCTCTTATAAAAAGTATTTCACCAAAATGCCATGTGGCAATTTATTATGCTACATCAACTCTATAATAAATAATAATAAGTAAATTAATATAAAAACTATTAAATGATTGAATTTAATATATATTAGAAATAATCTTATATTCATATTTATATCTATTGAATATTCTTAATTCTTAATAATTAATATTAGTTATCTACTTACCCATACTTTAATATAATATCCCTACTTTAATAAATCTATATATATATATATATATATATAAACATGATAAATAAGGGCTGATGTGTCATGATATAAGGGCTTGGAAAATGATGTGGCATCACCATAGGCACTCTAGAATTTGGTTTTGGCTCCAAAATTTCGGGTCTTTTTTTCTTTATATGGGCAGACAAGGGATCCGGATTTTGACCCGGGTATATATTGTTTCTAAACTCACGGCTTCTTCCCCACCACACAAACCCTAATTTCATTTTCAATTAGATTCCTCTCTGCCGTTTCTTCTCTACCTCTCTATTACGTTTGTGAATCAGTGGTAATGGTACTTCCCTTACAAACCCTAATTTTTATCTCATCGTTCTTCTGTCGTTCATTCCTATTCGCAAGGAATCAAGACTTCAAAATCACCAAGAACCGCATCAACAATCAACATAATATGGTATCTTCAGTGATTCTTGCTTCCAATTTCTTATTCTCCATATGTTTCTTAACTACTACAGTTTTTTTTTCAAAGTTGTTTAGAATTTTGTTGTTTTTTTGAACGGTGGGTTTTGACAAGAAGAGAGAGAGAGAGAGAGAGACAGAGGCGGTGTCGGAGGCACGACGCCGGCGTTTCTCCTCAACTTGCTAGGGTTTTGGCACTGTCTACAAATTTGTCACATTGTTCTGATAATCCGAAGACAAGTAACTGCTAGGGTTGGGTTCCGGCACTGTGTTCAGATCCTCAACTATCTAGGATTTTGGCGAACTGTAAGTTTTTTGTGCTTCCTGTGTTGTTTTAATAGAATGTTGGTGTTAGTTAGTTTTAGATCCTCAAATCTGTTTAGAAAATAGGGTTTGTATCTATGTTGATTTTAGTTTTTGATAACCAATTTTGATTTCAAGAAATCGAGTTATAATGGCAAGCCTTGAAGTAAAATTGGAGGTGGGCTTCGATGGTGTTGTTGTAATCCCCATCTCCAATTTACCTGTTAATCTTTTCAAGTAAGCTTTGATTCAATAATCTTTCGTTCAATTTTGGTTTTTTTAATTTTAACCTTAACTAAAATGATTGATTCTTTATTATTAGTTTGTTATTGTGTGTAATTTTCATCTTACTGGGTGTTTCTAGCATACTCTTCACATCTTAATATTGTTTATTTGTTTTTTTTAAGGGTTTGATTTTTGTTTTTGCAATGAATTGAACATCACCTAGATGATGATAAAGAAAAGAGCCTAAGTTAGCTTTTAATTTTTTCTGAATTAAGGGTTTATTAAGTGTGTCAGAATTTTTTTGTTTCAAGTCACCAGATTGAGAAGAAGAGAGATGAGGGATGAGGGTAAGTTTCAGCACATTTAAAGATGAGTTCTTTCCAGACAACACGATTTCTTACTATATGAAGTTTTCAATTTCATCAGTTGAGATGTTTAAACATCTGATTATTTTGTTTCTTTTGTTGTTTGATTTCAATGTCTCATTTTTTTCTTTATTTGTTAGGTGCCAAAATTAATGAATCATTTTGAATTTGGACTTCATCTCAGATTAGGGTATTGTTTTTTATTTTCAAGGTTAGTTTTGTTTTCTTGCTTCATCAAAGGTTTACGAATCTTCTCTCTGTTTCTGTTACGGATACATTTTTTTAAAGTATACATGCCTAAGCGAGAACATTACCATTTTCACAAGTATTATGATATCGAAATTTGATTATAAGTTCACTACTACAAGTTATTCTGTTGAGATTACCTTAGTTTTATTTTGTTTTCTCAAGGGTTATCTTTCATGTCTCATGGACAATAGAGGAGGTTTCTTCCAATTGCGATGTTGTTCGATTCTTTCAATTATATGTAAGCAATTTTTATACCTCCGTTCTTTTTTTCTTTCCTTTGGGTGACCATGAGAACCCGTTAAAGAAAAGTCATGCCCCACACATGTACTCCATTGTTGCATCAAGCAACTTTTTAATTTCAATGTGAAATATTATATTGTTTTGCATTTGTTTTTAGGTTTACAAGAGACGTGAAATGTATGCTCTGATGGTGAAAAGTTCTGAAACAATGGATTCAAAGGTATTATTCTTACTACTGACACTCCTAAACTTGGCCATAGGGAAGCTGACATAAAAAACAAGTCAAAATTATCCCAAAATCAGTGATCTTTCCCCTATTTTTTTAGTTTTATTATATTGTTTTCTAGGAATATATATATAATTTCATTTATTATGCGACTCTATAACATTTTTACATAGAATGATTGCGTCCTAGCTGAAGAATTTTGAAGGTCTTATGTTAACTACAGTTCATGATGTAAGTGAATTGTATGAGTAAAATTTCTTCTAATTTATATGGAATTATTTAATATATCGATGCATCTAAAGAAATGAAAGCCACAAATTGAAAGCGCTAAAATCAACACAAAAAAATGGCTACATTATAGTGTTCGAAGAGTAATAGTTTTCTTGAAATGGTAACTTTAATATTACTCGATGATTAAAATTGTCCTTTTACCGTTTGATAAGTCAGACAAAGGTTTTAGGTATCGGATTTTGACCGGTTTGAAGTCAAAATATTTCGATGATCATGCCAATCGAGCGGGTAAAAGTCAAGAGGTGAATCCTTCAATGGTAGATTTTACATTCTCTAGTAAATGGTCTGGTGCAATGCAGATTGCATTAAGACGGGCAGCGATGTCATATATGAAAACTGTGGACGATTCTTACATTGGGAGCTCTGATGAGGTTTGCGAAAAATTTAATTGTTTTCTTTACATGCTGGTATAGAAAATGTGTGGGACATATATGTATAATGTTATTTTGTTCCACTTTTTTAGGATTCTTTTCTGGTTGCTCAATATCACTACCGATTGTTATCATATTACTTATACAAGCAAGGAAAGTAACTACTTGAAAGGAGCATTCCATGTATATAGACAATGTTTTCCCTCTTTACAGGTGATGTATTATTTAAAAGAAATAGAAATGATTCCCCTGGGCCGCTTATGTTTTATTGAACTCTTGATTAACATTTTTTTATGTACAGTTTGTATGCGTATATAATCCTATATATGCTTATGTATGCCGCAAATATATACTTCTGGAAGCACTGCAGAATCAACTACTCCTTCATATTTGGTTTTAATCAAGGAACTGAATTAAGCTACTAGGATGTATTCCTCTTTAGCACGGGTCTTGCAGTATATGCCCATATACCACCAACAATCCACTACCAATTCGGGTTCCAGGTTTGTTACTTTCTTTAAAATTATTTGTTCTAGACCAAATATACAACATATTATTCTTTTATTATTATTGTTATATGTATTCTCCTATTTTTTAGATGGTGACATATATAAATGTAGGTAATAAAGTTGCTACAAATCAAGACCATAATATGAAGATGCATATAAAAGACTTATAAGAAAGTCGAACATCGTCAAGAAGAATTTGCATATGATGAAGAAGGTTTGGAACCTGTTCGAAATAATGAATCATAAGTTAAAGAGTTTGTTAGGGTCAAAATGATGTGTCAAACTAAAAAATAGAAATTTGAACATGAATTCGAATTCTGATTCGAACTCGAATTCTGATTCGAACTCGAATTCTGATTCGAACTCGAATTCTGATTCGAACTCGAATTCAGATTTGTATACTGGTGATACCACAAAATCGAAGAGCAAAAGGCGAACGCCAGCATGGTAATCAGCTTTTTTTTCTACTTTTTACAGGTCGCAACGGATGTCCCAAAATTTTATATATCAAATGTTTGCTTTCTAGCCATAATTCTTATTTGACCCGTTAAAGATAAAACATAAACCAAGTTGTTCATTGATTGAGAATCTAAAATTGCAGGTGTGACAGAATACTGTGGTATGGGGAGGGGATCCATCAGAAGTCATATACTCGGTGGGAGTCACAGTTCTCTGACCACCTGCCCGTTTGTGCAATGTTTTTAATATTTTTACATAACCAAAGGTGTGTAATCGGTAATACCATAAGTTTCAGTCAACATTAGTTTAACCTGAATCGGCATGATCTAAATCAAGTCCAAAACAAGTTCTTTTTGTGCAGGAGTTGAGAAGACCGATTGTGGCTGCTTGCGAGTTTTGACCAGTCAATTTTGTGGGTGAGTCATGTGGCTTTTTGGCATTTTTTATGTACATATTATTTAAATATTTTACAACATCTTTTGGTCTCTTAATATACAGATGAAATGCCTTACATTTTAAAAGACGACAAATATGAGACAAAGTACAAGACTGACTTAAAAGGTACAGTACCTAGGCAATACTACTTAGGCAAGCTTAGTATCGACACCAAAGTTATATTATATAGTATCGACACTAAAGTTTATATTATATACTTAAACACTTATAATTTGGTTCTTTTTTTTCTAGAGGGAACTCAATTTACTAAGGGAAAGGTTTTGGTAACTCGAAGGATATGCATCTTCAAAGGGACTCGACTATCTTTAAATTGTGTAGCCACTGTATCACTAATATGAGACTTTGTATTTTATTTTATTTGTACACTTTATTTATCTTAATAGTTTTCTCCAACCCGGGTAGCACCCGGGTGATAACCTAGTAAAGACATATTTATCAAAAGAAGATGTAATAACAAAAAATTTATACATCCATCACTATTTGATGTAACAAAAAATTTAAAACCTTATCATGTTTATAATTTGTTATTATCGTTTTCACAGATGTTAAAGATAAGTATAAACAATATATAATTTGTTATTATCGTTTTCACAGATGTTAAAGATAAGTTCGTATGTATAGTTCATATTAGGTTTATATGTATTCATATTAAAATTTATATATATGATGTGTGATGCAAGAAATAATATGAAATATAAAAAATAATTTAAAACATGTAATGGTTATGTCCTTCAAACGCAACCAACCTCAACAATAACATATTTATTTTAGAAAAACTCATTCAAGTTTATATAAAAGGAAAACACATTTATTTCTCCAAATAACTCGACCAACTCTATGTGTGTATCCTAAAACCCATGTAATACATGGGTCTATCAACTAGTATTTAATATGCGAAACCAAAAGGATAAAGAAATTATTTATTGATACATAATCATAATTATGAAAATATATATGTCCTTATATTGGGTTAATTAAGATGTCATGGAACCAAAAGAATAAAGAAACATACGACTATTTGAGATTGAGTAGACAACATACAATATAGCTATCAAAACCAAATTCGAAAGCTCTAATTATATTCTTTCTTAAATTTTTAACTTTGTTAATCTTAAAAGGCAACACAAATACATTACCCCAAAATACCTATATTTTTCTATTTATACAACATTCTTTTCATTTCATTATCGAAAATACCTTTAATATGTATTTAATTTTAGATTATGTACACGTGTTGTGGGGGTTTGGTATCGAACAAAATTCATATTAAGGGTGTCCGGTGCATTTAGCGGGGAGGCATGAGCGGGAACACCGTCGCCATCAACGCAGGGAAGCTAATCAGGGATTGGGAGCAGTGGGTGTTCACCGATGAGGGGATTCATTTTAAACGGCTATATAGACGTTATATATTAAAAAAAAAAATTCCTAACCCCTATAAATATTACCACTTCAATCTTTTTATTTTTCAAACCCAAAACAACTCTCACCCATTCAACTCATCTAATTTTTTTAACCAATCTTTAAAAAAATGGATTCCAAGTTCCCCTTTTTTTCTCCCCTGCCCGACTTTCCCGACGATGAAGATTCATCGTCAAGCGATGGTAGTTTAATTTTCTTCCAAAATCTCATCCAACAAGCGGAGCTACTAGACACGGCATCGTCTAGTAAAAAAAAATTGTCCGTCGAGATCGTGTGGGAGGCCACGAAACACTCATGGCCGATTATTTTGTCGATAATCCAAAATTTAATGCCGATATTTTTCGTCAGAGGTTTCGTATGTCCAGGTCTTTGTTCCTAAAAATTGTTAGTGACGTGGAAGCGAATAACGAGTGATTTCAAGAGAGCTTGGACGGGAGAATGAAGAAAAGTTTCACGGCGTTGCAAAAGGTTACTTCTGCGATTAAACAACTTGCAACCGGTAACCCACCAGACGAAAACGACGAGTATTTAAATATGGCTGAAAGGACCTCTCGTGAGTGCCTTGATTATTTCTACGAGACGGTCTGTAGAATGTATGCCGGTGAATTCTTACGTAGACCAACGAGCCACGACGTTGCGCTATTATATCAGGCTCATGAGGAGAGACATCATGTTGGGTAGTCTGGATTGTACACACTTCGTCTGGAGAATGTGCCCCACAGAATTGCGTGGACAATATATGAGAGGCGATTATCAATACCCGACAGTTATGTTAGAGGCGGTGGCGTCTCAAGATTTGTGGGTTTGGCATGCTTTTTGTGGCCCGGCGGGTTCACAAAACGACATCAACGTGCTCCAACAATCTCCGTTATTTCTTACTCAACGAAACGGAACGGCGCCAAATTGTCCATTTCAGGTGAACGACCACTTATACAAACGCGGGTATTATCTTACTGATGGGATCTACCCTAGCTGGTCCGTGTTTGTGAAGTCTTTTCCATATCCTCACATCCCGAATGAAAAAAAGTTCAAGAGGCAACACGAGGCCGCAAGAAAAGATATGGAACGGGCGTTTGGTGTGTTAAAGGCGAAGTGCGGAATACTAAATCGTCCAATGCGTTCCAAAACGGTGAAAAAGATAAGGTCCATCGTGTATACGTGCATTATTTTACATAACATGATTATAAAAGACGACGGAAGAGCGATAGCACCGGTACACATTCAAGATCCTCCAGTCGAACCCGTCTTCGATGATACAGCTTTTAGCGAGCTCATTGACGAAGAAACACATTGGAGACTAAAACACGATCTCGTTGAGCATCTCGGACGTTTAGATCTACCTCACCTTGAAGTGAATTCCGACGACGAGTAGTTTGTTTTTTTATTTTTCTAGTTTGAATGTAATTTTTATTTTTAATTTAATGAAATGTCTTTTATTAAATTTTATTTAATTTTTATTAATATTTGTTTAATTTATAAACATGCATAATTACAACAACAAAAAAAAAAAAACAAGTCCCCCAAAAGAGGAGTGCCGCCATCAAATTGAGGGTGTGGGGGGAGTTAAGGGGGGAGTTGACGTGACGCGTGCTAATTGGTTTTTTGTAAGGGAGGTCACTCCCCTAAGAGAGGAGTGCCCCTCTCACCCTAATATGTAGATAAAAATAAACATATCATAATGGTATGTTTAGAATTTTATAAAACATAATATTTGAAAAGAAATAAAATATGTTACGTCAATTGAAATCTATAAAAATGAATACCAACATTATCAATACATGTATTGATGTTGTTCAACCGATATTAGTTTAGTTCGTTTGATTACCGGTATGGTACCAAAAATCGGTACTGGTACTCGATAAATTATAAAAAAAATTATTTAGAATGGTTTCATCAAACAAAACTTGTTTGATGCAACTCAAAAGGTAAAATCTTATATCCTAGAAAGTAAAATCACGTTTTATATATATATCAAAACTATAAAATCAAATTCCAATATTGATTTCGACAATACCGATACTGATACCGAAATTGTTCGGTTGACATCGATTCTATTCTATGAGTACCAACACTTGATATGATAGAGCCTACGGTACAAAAAACAATGCTCTATATTAAACACAGGATTAGGATCAAATACAAAGGATAATATAAATAAGAAGGATTTTAATCCATTGATCTTAGATTTAAAGGGTTGAGATTAGTTTTAGGGAAAAAAAGATAATTGAAGAGCATAAAGGGAATCCTACATTTATGGATTTTCTCTCTCCACGTGCAAGGCACATGCCAATTCCCCCATTAATTTAAAATGTCCATAACTTTTTCATACGACTTTTTTTTATAAAAAAATTACACAATAACGAGTATTTTTATCTTTAATATAAGTATCATATTGTCATATAAAAATAAAATAAAATTGTGTTCCGGCACTGTGTCTTTTAACTGGGTTTTGGTCATTACGTTTTACCAGGTTTTCTACATATCGTGTTATTATCAAAACCTATAACACAATCTTAATTTGGGTTCTACACCCATTGCGTTTTTATAAGAACCTATAACACAATATATGATACAATGAAGATGATGTTATATCTGGGTTTTATATACATTGTGTTATTGGTTCTGGTCATTGTGTTTGATTTGTTATCCATTGTGTTTTAATATGTTGTCCATTGTGTTTTAATCTCTTGTTCATTGTGTTTTAGTTTGTTGTGTATTGTGTTTTTAGTTTGTTGTTCATTGTGTTTTAATCTACTCTCCATTGTGTCTTTTATCTGTTGTCATCAATTGTGTCTTTTATCTATTGTCATCAATTGTGTTTGTTTTTAGTTTGACACTTATTGTGTTGTACGTTATGACCACTATGTTATATGTTATGGTCATTGTGTTTTAATCTGTTGTTCATTATGTCTTTATCTATTGTCATTGATTGTGTTATTTGATCTAATTTCCATTGTGTTTTACGTCATGTCCATTGTGTAATACGCAACTGGGATTTCAATTTTTTTTGAAAAAAAATAACAATATGGTACTCATATTAAAGATAAAAAGACATTCGATTTTATTGTATAATTTTTTTAAAAACAAATGATATGTAAAAAAGTTGCGGACATTTGAAAAATGGGGGGAAAACAACATGTGACTTACATGTGCATATTATTTTCCTCTTGTGGACAAAATTACACTTCCCACTTGATTCTTTTTATGACACTTATCACTCAATAGTGGCTTCTTACACTTCTTATTTTTTAAATCTTTTGTACTATAACTCAACCCATTAAACACAAACCTGTCTTCAACAAAACTTATAAAGAAAACACTAAACACAAATATATATTTAATTATTTTAAAAAGTTAACAAGTGTAAGTTATCTAAGAAAAATCAAAGTAGGAAACTATTAAACAAGTTAAAACTGATATATTATATATGGTATAAAATAGATAAAAATTAAAATTAAAACAAAATAAATTAAACCATTCAACTATTGCTAATCTGGTGAATGTAAGCATTCAATGGTAAAATAGATAAAAAATTATAATTAAAACAAAGTAAATTAAACCATTCACCTGTTGCTAATCTGGTGAATGTAAGCATTCACAGCACCTAAATTTTATTTTGAGTTAAGTGTCATTTTAGTTTATGAGGTTTGGGTCATTTTATCAGTTTAGTTCAAAGGTTTAAAACATTGTCATTTTAGTCTAAATAGTTTCAAGCGTTGTCATTTTAGACCACTGGATTAACTCCGTTCATTTTTTATGTTAGCTAGAGGGGTAATTCGATCATTTTATATGGTCAAATTGCCCTTCTAGTTAACAGAATTACATTTAAAATGACCGAAATGCCATTATAGTTAACGAAATAAAGGGATGGAGTTAACCCGTTGGACTAAAATGGCGACGTTTAAAACTAGTTGGACTAATATGGCAACGTTTCAAACTTTTGGACTAAACTAACAAAATGGCCTAAAACACATGGACTAAAATAGTATTTAGCTCTTTTATTTTCCTATAGATAGAAAAATACAGAGAAAATAACTCAATCTTACTATATTAAAGTCTTTATAGTAAATATATATTTTTTAAAACTAAAGTGACATATGTATTTTAATATGTACTAGTTTGAATACCAATGATTGTATAGTCGGTATATATTTGATTTGTGATGATAAAAAAATCAACTATATATTACCCATTTGAGTAAAAATTTTGTCGAATAGTACATAATAATAGGCATATGATTACGTTACTAATAAAAAACTATACCGATGTCATACGGTACAAGTACCAATGTTGTTCATACAATATCAACAATATTAAAAAAAGAAAATCATAAAAAGTTAGGATTTAATGAATATGTTTAAGGTTGAAAGTAAATATAATAATAATAAATTGTAATATTGAAATGATGAAAATACGAAAAAACTATATATATTATTATAAAAATCAAATTACTATTCATCATGTAACACCCCGAAATTTATAAAACTTTATATTAGAATTATAAAGTACATAATTACAAGTATAAACTAACTAGGAAATAAATAACCTAGTTAGTTAGGAGTCTTGTAGTAACTCATGAATGAACTAAAAAGCCTAAATTATAAACTAAATAAAAGTGGAGGGACTTATGTTGTAGAACTTGAAACTTAATTTAATTAAAACAAATTAAAACAAACCAAACACACACAAGAGGTGTGTCTGGTCGACCAGAAAACGCAGGGGGCGACAAAAGCTCCTCACCAAACCCTAGCTTCCACAAAATTGCTCAATTGAAGGTCTTAATCAAGTCCAAATCGATTTTCAAGCACAAATTAGTGATCACCTAGTTGAAGGGATCATAAGGTATGCAAAATCTTGATGTTTTGATTCATCTTAAATCCTAGGTTAATTGTGAAAAACTGAAATTGAGCTTGATTATGTCTTGCATGGATGAAATTAGAAGTGATATGGTGTCTAGGGATAAACCCTAAATGATTTCTTGTGAAAATCTTGCATGGTATTTGTAAGGTTCATAATCACCATAGTGGGTGATTAATAAGTTAGTAGAACTTGATAAACACTAGGATTAAGATTCTTGTTCTAGTGAAATCTGAATTTATGAGGTAATTTCTGAAATATTGATGTTAAAATATGTGTAGAATTGCCTAACTGAAGTTGATTTAGATGAAAATAACGAGTCATGAACTTGGTATTGATTATGTGAAAATGGGACCCGCTAGGTGTTTGTTAAAACGCCCAAGTGAGGATTAAAAGTTAAAGATTTGATAAAAATGGAGATTTGAATATTATAATGAATGATGCGTTAATGATTATGAAAAGAGTTCTAAATAGGTTATGAATTGAACTCTTTAGGCAAAGAATCCAGATCGTCAAGCGGACAAGCCGGAGGGGATACACGATTGAAGGGTGTGCTCTAAAGGTACGTGATTTTAGTCTCGTTAGATTGTGCATATATGTTTGGGTTTAATGTATAAATGGAGTCATAGTGTGATAGATGCGTTTGATGTGTCTTAAAGTGGTGAAGTTCACCCGACCATCAAACGGGTCAAAATAAAGGTTAGGAGCGGATTTGGTTTGTCAATAAAGTGATGGTTTTCACTAGATAGCCAAACAGGTCGAAATGATACTTTTAGAAGGATCATGCAAGTAGAGACTTGAAAGTCTCACACTTTGTTAAGGGTTGGATTGTATTACGCCAATGAATTGGCTATGTTAAATTATGTTTACAAAAATCCGGGATAACGGGTCAAACAAAAAAAGTCAACTGAAAGTGTCGCTTGAAACGGAATGCTTGAATTCCGAGAGAATAAGCATTTAGTTCTAAGGGAACGCAAAGCCATGGAATGGCGCAAGTACGCTAAGCTTATAAGCCCGGGGAATTGAGTAACTATGTCTAAAAGGTCTTAAGAACTGAAAAGTGGTGTTATGCACTTTTTGCTAATGAACCGGATAATCGAAATAAGGAAATTGTGAACCAATCATTGGTAATTTGGTTTCCGTGATGTTGAATTTACATAGTCGGATCCAAAATTTTGTTATGGACCCATAGGAAAAAGAATCGACCAAAACGGATAACCGAGTAAAAAGTTATGATGGTTTAAAGTTGGAATTTTTGCAAATTTCAGAGCTGGGCAAAAATGCAGGTCCAGAAACTGGACCTGCTGGAAAACACTCTCCCCCGTGCCACGCGACGGGGGCATAAAGGACTGGCGCGACACGCGGGGCCTCCTGCGGCACGCGAAGGGTTTGAACAAGTCCGACGAGTGGCACGACGGACATAAATGCAAAATTTTAATATTTTTTGTCGTGTATTGTCATTAGGGCTCATCTAGGCTCGGTTAATATAGTCAAAACTAATTATTTGCGTGGTTTTGACCTCAGGTGTTGCTCGTTAGTTTCGGATGCCGATCAAGCGTGAAATCAAGAACCGAACACCATTTTTGAAGCTTCCGCACTAATCTAAACTTGTCTAAACAATGATGTTTTTTTGTAAACTCTGTTAGTTGTGAATACTTCGAACTAAGTGGTCGCTTATGTTGACCCACTAAACTTGTGTAACTTAACTATGTTTTGCTAAGTTTGCGTTTTGTTTTAAAAAGCCCTTATTTTATAAATAAAATAACAATGATTTAAGACGAGTGTTACACATCATTACCTTCCAATTATATATATATATATATATATATATATATATATATATATATATATATATATATATATATGTATATAGGGGATGAATCATGAGAAAACTAGTTTAAATGAGAAAACCAAAAAACTAAATAAAAAAGCCTAAAAACATACCATTTTTTTTTACAAATTTTTATAAAAAAATCGCTATTTTTTATGTATGAAAAAAATTTTTCAAAAAAAAAAACGTTGTACTGCATATGTGCACTATTACGGAAAGCCCAAACCACTTAACCCACCCCCCAAAAACCTAACCCCCTACCCCCCAAAATCCTAAATTCACCCTCCCACCAAAAGCCTAACCCCCACCCCCCAAAAACCTAAACCCCCCACCCCCTCCTTCCCGAAAACCTAAAACTAGACCCTAAACATAAACCCGAAAAAAACCTAAACACCCTTCCCCCCTCCCTCCCTCCCACACCCAAAAACCTAATCCTAAACCTTCAAAAAACCTAATCCTAAAAGCTAAACTAGACTCAAAAAATTAATTTTTAGCATGTAATGCATATGTGTAGTACACATATAATGCACATGTGCAGTACAAGTTTTATTTTTTTTAAAATTTTTTTATATATATAAAATATCGATTTTTTTATAAAAAAATTGTAAAAAAAATTTGGTATGTTTTTTTAGCTCTTTTAGGTTTTTTTAGTTAGTTTTCTACTTTTCTCATTTATATATAGTTTTCTCATGATCCTCTCCATATATATATATATATATATTGTAGATCCCAAACACTATCCGGATCACAGTGGTTTGATTGTTATCATCCAAACACCTACTGATTAGGTGATTGAATGTGTACAAGTGAAGAAAGATCAAAGATGAAGATGAAGATTTTGGTTTGGATCTTAACAACAAGTGTTGTTTAGTAATCCCAAAAGATATAATCAATTACAAGCACCTCGAAATCTGATTAAGCACAATGATCAGCAAGAAAGTCACTGATATATATACACACTGACTAGCCAGCGTATTTATTAAATACGCTGGCATATTAAATACGCCAAGTCTGGCTGTTAACTATCTAAATATTACATAAATGACCCCTGAACTTTCTAAAAGCTAATAGACTTAAACAAAACAATCCAGAACTATCTAAAACAAGTACCAATGATCTCAAATGCTCTAATAGTATCCCCCTAGATCGTTACATACTTGAAAGATCTTTCATTCTTCAGCTTCAGTTACTGGATCACGTGCAGCTTCATCTGCAGTCGGTTCAGGCGGTGGTTATGTTAAAACAACTTTACTTGTTAACAGGAGGGTCCTCCGTAATGGCCTCATATGTGGATGAGGCCGGAGGTTGGGATTCTGTAGAAACTGGAATCGGTGAGGGCTCTTTTGGCTTTGCTGGAGACTTTTCTTTCTTCTT
Organism: Helianthus annuus; assembly: GCF_002127325.2. Taxonomy (NCBI): domain Eukaryota; kingdom Viridiplantae; phylum Streptophyta; class Magnoliopsida; order Asterales; family Asteraceae; genus Helianthus; species Helianthus annuus. The sequence continues at coordinate 98,948,972 of NC_035442.2, forward strand.
CTCCTTGCTCTTTCTTTTCTTTGCCTCCTCCCTTTTTTTCGATCCTCGTCAGGATGTCCGTCGTTTCCCTTTTTCGCTCCCATGGTCGTTCCACTGCACTTTGAAATAATATGCCTTCTTCTAAATTCTCATTGCTAGCACCGACATGTATTTTGTTTCTATAAAGTACATTTATGTCTGTCAGGCCGAACCTGAACACATCTATAGGATCCAGAATCCGAATGTCTTCATTTGTATTGGATCTAATAACAGCCTCACCAGTCTTTCCATCATAGAACCATTTCTTGAAGTTGTTAAGCGACACTGGAATTTCTGGAGGAAGCTTGATCTCCGTCACAACCTTAGCAGGATTTATAACACATGTAACCTTCCCTTTGCCGGTAATAGGATCTTTTTTTGTTTTCGAGACTCTTCAGCGAGGGCGTTGTGGTTTGAAGATGGTGAACCCACGATTGCATTCTTTTGCAATTAATCTCTCGAAGTCGGCACCGATGCTACTGTTTGTTGGGTTGAGCATATCGAGTATTCCAAGTTCATGAACATCCCATCTAGGAAGACTTTGCATATCAAATCCATTCTTGAAATATTGTATGACCCCGCCACGCCTTTTGACAATAAACATCCCCTTCAAATTACTGTACATCCAGCTAATAATCTTATCAGTCGCTTCTGTTTTTTCGACAGTGACGACTTGATAGAAATCAGGAAGTTTGTCACGTTCCTTCTTGAACCATTCTGGATGCTGCGAGGCCACTTCCTCACCGTTTTCAGTCTCATACAGCACCTCATATTCCAAGACCCATTCCACAAACTTGGCTGTCATTTCATCCCTATCTACCTCCTCATTATCACTTTCGTCATCCTCGTTCACATTTACTTCTGACTCAAGACGTCTTTTCTTTCTTTCTGCGTCCTCAGCTTTTCTCTTTTCTTCTTCGACTTTAAACTTTTCATAATCAAAGATGTCAGTGGCTGAAAACATCGGCTCTACTTCAGCTTTAGCACATAGCTCTCTTACTATCCTATACAGCTTCTCCATCCCACTGTGTTGAAACCTTACAAACCGTGTTTGCTCTGTCACATACGCAATAAGCTCCTTGTTCTTCTTTCTTTGCTCTTTCAGCTTTTTTCTCAGCACGTTCGTGTCATTGACTTGATGTTTCAGAAGACACATTTATTTGGTAGGACCAGTTCCAATATCTTTTGATAATTTATCATACAGATCTTGAAACGGACGTGGGTTGCGAGGAGCTGGTTGTGTTTGCGTGATTCGAGTAGGTTTTTCTGGCACTTCTTTCGAGGACCCCTCCCTAGTTTTCTTTTTCTTCTTATGGGGAGTTTTACTTTGAGATGCTTCTTCAGGATCGACTATCATTTTAGCAACAAATTCATCCAACTGTTCTTGCTCTGTTGTCATAACAATGGGAGTTTCAGACTCAGTCATTTCTTGTCTCATTCTTTTCTTCTTCCTCTTCTCCCTTTCTTGTGCTTCATGTATAGCCCGAAGGTTTTGGATATGTTCTTCGTGCTCCTGTGTTTCGCCCGCGTGAATACTGTCGCTCTTTAACCTTTCAGGATTTGGGGTGTTCTTTTTCTTCTTTGGTGATCCCCCCTCTTCCTCAGGCTATTTTCATTTCCTTTTTCTCACCAACTGTTCTTCCTCTTCTTCTTCTTCTTCGTTTACTTCTTCTTCAATGACCCTTTGATTCTTCTATTTAATGCCATACCTGTATTTTTCATAAGCTGCCTTCACAATTGGAAGCCGTTCAGCTCTGTACATCCAATTGTGAAGCATCACCTACTCATTTGTTTTAAGTTCAGTAATTTGACGTATCGTGGGCAACTGAAGCTTGTAAAGATCACCGTCGTGTGGGAGCTTGGGATGTTGGTCGTCGATAAGAAGTTGAACAAACCTAGGATACATCGACCAGGTCTTTGTGTTTGCGTTGTCGACCATGAAGTAGAAAATCATGCCATAGATCTTGAATTTTTGTTTAGTGCACAAGTTTAACATGGTTGCCGACCATTCCAAGTTTAAACCATTATATCCTCTTTTTCTATGGGCTAGGCTCATGGCAAACACGTGTAAGATAAATCTCCAGTCATTTGTTAGCCTGTTTCTTTTAATCTCGTTTTTGTGCCGGAAGTCACCAACGTACTTCATTCCCCTAAAACCATCCAGAATATCATCCTTCTTTAACCGCATTGGATCATTCTGACTATCACCGAGACTTAGAACTCTTTGAATGTTATCTTCCGTTACTAGGACCTGCTTGTCGCGAACTGTTGCTGATATCCTTTTGATCTGGTTGATGGTTTTTACCTTTGCAGTCTTCCAAAATTCTTCAATGTGAATCTTGTATATAGTAGGATTCGCCTGAACTGCATAACTGGCTCTGCTTGAAGTGATCCATTCTGCTACATCTTCAAAACCATTTGGTGCTGGATCAAGCTTGCACCGCTAATTGTGCTTCAGAGTTGTCACGGCCCCCGACCCCACCCTGGGAGCGGGACCCGTGAACCAGTCAGATGGTATCGGTGTTTATTAATTACGCAGCGGAAAAATTTTTCTTTTTCATCAGGATCGTAGTTAGGAAATGATTTCAGAGTTCGTAAAACACCGAACTTTTAATATTAAACAAATGGGCTAAAACCCATATTTCATTCAATTGTTTTTATAGGGATAAACCCAAATAAGTAAAACATGATTTTCTTCTTTTATTATAGCCACTTATTTAAGCCTTCAGTGCTCCATAGCTGGCTTCTACTATCCTTACATCAAGTTACCTGAAACGTGTTTTGAAAACATTTTATCAGTAATAAATACTGGCAAGTTCATTCCATTGTTATAAAAATATATTGTTATACTTTACAGCATAAAAGGTTTTTATATTTGTTTATATTTACCCAACTCAATCAATATTTGTCATATAGTGGCAGTTCCGATGTGACATTGGTCATATCACTCATTGGCTCTCTTTTGTCTAATAGTGAATTTATCAAGTAATTATATTTTACTATTATTCAAAGTATCTGTCACTAGGTGGTTCCAGTGATGGTGGTCAAATCACTGTTGATCATTCTTTCAACTAGTGACTCGGGTCATATTACTGTTGATCATTCTCTCAACTAGTAATTATGGTCATATCACTGTTGATCATTCTTTCAACTAGTGACTCGGGTCATATTACTGTTGATCATTCTCTCAACCATTTGGTCCCAAGTACACGTGGGAGGTAGAATCCACAATGAAACAGAAGTACCCTCATTTATTTCAGTAAATCTCAAGGTCGAGATTTCTTTTAAGGGGGTGAGGATGTAACACCTCGTAAAATCATGACCAATATAATGAAGACACGTGTCATGAGCTTTAACGTGTAAGAAATTATTTCCAAGGGACTAAAATTGTCAAACAATGTAAATATGTGAATAAAGGGATCCAAAGTGTCAACATGCCATTCTTATGCCTCTGATTGACCTCACACGACGTTCATATTCTTTAACGAATAATTTATCGAACATTGTAAGTCGTTTGTGTTAAAAATAAGGATCTTGTGAAACATAGGGGTTGAAAGTGTCAACATTGTTGGTGCATATGTCTGTCGACTTCGTCTTGTATCGAGTCGTGTGTCTAGATAGGATAAACCAGTGCTCAGTATGCTAGAAATTAGAGTTTTAGTAGTGGTTGACCAGTTCGCATGAACTGGCAAAAAGCCCAGTTCGTACGAAGTGGCACATTGTATGAAACTGTTATGTCCATTTCATGCGATCTGGCCACACCTATATATACCTGAGCTTGGTTGTCATTTGTAACAGTTGTGATTACAGAGCCGAGGTGCTGCTGAAGTGTTGTATGATCTGTAACGCTTTCAAATCAGTATACAAGACAATTAAAGTGAATTCTAGTGTGAATCAAGCTGTAATCATGTCCGAATCACTGAATTCCGCCTTTGGTTTAGATTAGAACTCTTCTGATCGACTCGTTTAGGTCGAATCTCGATCCTACAAGTGGTATCAGAGCTCAGGAGGAAGAGTTCTTACCCTTTTCAGCTTGATTTCATCAAAATTTCTGATTTCTACTCATTCTTCTTCACATTTTTTCAAAATTAACGGAGTTTTTACGGTTAAAATGGACTGATTTTCACATATAACAAACATAGTTTTAATTAATCCTTGAAAGTATCAGACCTAAAATCGACCTAAATCTTGAACAATTTTGTCAAAGACATACCTGATCGTGTGACATCAGCATCATTTCGTGTGAAATTACATCCACTTCGCACGAATTGGACTTCCAGATCGCACCAAAGTGACCAGTTCGCTTGAAAAGTGTCAAGTCGTTTGAAGAAACCTCCACTTCGCATGAAATTGCCTCCACTTCGTATGAAATAGGTCAACTCGTGTGAATATTGCTCCAGTTCGTATGTATTGATCATTAGTGATCCCACTTCGCAGGAATTGAACTTCAACCAGTTCGTTTGAAGTGAATAGAGTCCAGTTCGTTTGAGATCCCAGTTCGTTTGAATCTTCATTTCGTTTGAACTTTGTGTTTTGTGAAATCCTTCGCACCAAAACATGGAAGAAGAGTTTTACAATGCTTTTGCTACTGAACAGGTTATTCCAGCTACCGTTGCTGAAACTGTTAATAGTGAGAATGAAACAGGACCTTTCCAAAAACCGCCGAAGCTTATGTACATTGAGGATTTTAAAGGATGGCAAAACCGTTTTGAAAATTGGGTGCAAGCTTATAAGTTTGATGCATGGCTTTCGTTAGACAAAGATTACGTTAAACCGACAGATGAACGTGGAAATGAAAAACCTTTAAGTGATTATTCAGCGATTGAGAAATTAAAATACACCAGTGAAAAAATGATGATTAATATTCTCCAACAAGCGGTAAAAGAAGATATTTTTGTTTTGCTTCAACATGAGGAAACTGCTAGATCAATTTGGTTAGCATTGATTCAAAAGTTTAAGGGAAGTGCTGATATGATAAAAAATAAACGTGCATTACTAAAGAAATCTTTTGATATGTTTACAGCTTATAAAGGTGAAACGACTAAGAAGACTATCGATAGATATTGTCATCTTGTCCAGGAAATGAAAAGATTGGACATCAAAAAAGACCATGATAAATGGGTTGATAAGCTATCTGATGCATTACCATAAGATAAATGGGGAACATATCTGTTGATTTTAAAACATATGAGAAAATCTGAAAGTATGAATTTGTGTAAGTTCATTCAGAAGCTTGAAGAACATGAATTAGATGTTCAGAAAACTGCTATCATGAATAATCCAAGTGCTCAACAAGATGATAGTTTATACCATAGAGGAAGCAAATTTGAGACTACTCCAAGTCTGAAGATTCAGACTGCTTTCAGTGCTGATGGTACTTCTGGAACAAATGTTAGCACTACAAGTCAGAGTGGTGGATATTCTTCGTCTTATTCAAGTTTTGATCCAAATTTCTCAACACCAAGTTCTCAACGACAGAGTTCAACAAATCTGCAATGCAATGTTACATTGAATATTCAAAATGGTCAAAATTTTTCTCTAGAAACTGCAAAGCAACACATGGCATCGCTTATCACTGTGTTAGAATCGTATGAAAGTTTAGTTGCTGGAAGAATCGGAAATCCGATGCTCACCAAAGAGGATTATGATCAGATTGATTCTGAAGAACTTGAGTTGATGGACATCAAGTGGTGTTTAGCTAGTGTTTTGAGAAGAGCAGAAAAATTCAAACAAATCACCGGAAGAGATGATCTTCGTGATGCTACTACATCTCAGATAGGTTTTGATAAATCAAAGGTTACTTGTTTTCGTTGCCGAGAAAAGGGGCATTTTAAATGAGAGTGCACAAACAGAGAAGCAACCGGAAGACAAGATCCGTTTGGAAACAATGATTATCATAGAAAAGCAATTTATCATCAGGTTGCTGAAAAATCAAAGGAGAGAGCTTGTTATGGTCTGATAGATCAAAAGAATGAAAGACCTCCTAATGGTGGTTTGATAGACCAAGAAGATGAAAGATTACCAGAGGGATTTAGCTGGGATAAATACATTCCGGATAAAAATTACTTAAAGAATAAAGCCTTTGTTGCTCGAATCTTGGAAGAAGAGTCAGTCAAATCTAAGCCAAAAAGAAAGAAGATTTTCAAATCATCAGAAAGTGATGAAGACACAGATGATGAGGAAGAGTATATTAATAATGCTAGATTAGAATTGGATCCTTATAGTTTTAATTTGTTTTTTTGCAGATAAGATCGAGATGTTGAATGAAAAAAAGGCTGCTAGACTGAAGAAAGAATTGGAATCAAGAAGGATTGTTGAAGAAGAAACTGAAGCAAGAAGGGTTGCTGAAGAACAAACTAAAATTCAGATGGAAGCTGCAAAGGTAAAAGCTGAAGAAAAATCGACAGAGAGGGTCGAGATTGATGATAATGAAATGATGACAGAAGATGAGAAAGAACAGAATGTGATTGAGAAGGTGGTGGAGAAAATAGTCGAAGTTGAAAAAATAATTGAGGTTGAGAAAGTAGTTGAAAAAATTGTCGAAGTTGAAAAAATTGTCGAAGTTGAGAAAGTTGTCGAAGTTGAAAAGATCGTAGAGGTTGAAAAACCTTGTCTAAAATGTTTGGAACCATGCAAACATTGTGAAGAAAAAGACAAGAAGTATAGTGAACTAGACGAGTTGAAAGAAAAACTGTTGTTTGATGTTAAATACGTAAAAGAATCGTATGATGTGCTGAACAGAACGGTTGATAGTTTGAACAAGACAAACTTAGAAGTAGAAGCTGCTTCGACGATGATGAGTTCAACATTAATGACTAAGCAGAAGGCCATCAATCATTATATTGAAGAGTGTGCAAAGCTGAAGCAGGATTTGGAGACCGAAAAGATTAAAAATGAAAGAATCAGACGATTGTTGCTGAGTTTATCCTACTGTTGCAGGTCTTGAAGCTTTTCAAGATAAAAAGTCGGAAGTTACGGATACTGGTAAGAAACAAGGTGTCAAGTATAACAAGTGTTCGCCTCCGATCTGGGAAAGTTATTCTCCCAGAAAACCAAATGAGGAACAATTAAAAAAGGCAGTCAATATAAAGTTAAAGTCTGAAACAACTGATGAGTTACCAGACAACATTGACGTCACATTCACAGCGTCTGACACTGATCATGAGTCTGAGTTATTAAAGAAAGTGGTCGATCAGGTGTTGGATATGGATGAAGAGTCAAAGTCAGAGTCTAAATCTGAAAGTTCAAGTCCATCAGACAAAAGCTTGAGTTCACCGGTCAAACGGGTTTATAATAAAGAATTTCTGATGTCGAAAAATAATTTAAAAGACGAAACATTCAAAGTAGCATATACTTTGAATGATTCTGACAAATTATTTTCTGATGAAGAATTTCCAATAAGAAGTGTTAAAACTGAACAGATCAAACAGGTTTTCAAATTAACAGAAATTAATATTTCTGAAATAAAAGATGTAAATCTTACTGAAAAACCTAAAAAATACACTTCAAGGGTTCAACAAAAATTGAACAAGAAAAAAGGTTACAGCTCTGGTTCAGGTTTTCAACATAAACCAAACCATAACAGTAATTTCAAAAAGAAAGGTTTAGGTTTTATTCCACCTGAAAATTATAAAAATGAGAAAAATTATAAACCAAAAACTAAATTTGTTTTAGGTACAAGTTTAGAAGAAGAAAAGGAGAAACTGTTCAGAAAACAGTCAAACAAAGAGTTTCTCGCAGAAAAGAAAAAGAATGTTTTGAAAAAATCTGCACCAAGAGTTGACAGAAGAACTTGTTTCAAATGTCAAGAAGTTGGACACATTGCTTGGAATTGCCCAAAGTCCACCAACACAAAACAGGGAGTTTCTTCTAACTCAAAATTGAAAGAAAAATGTGTTGATAAAAAGGAACAACCAATGAAAAAATTCAAAGAGTTCAAAAATTCGACTTTCGAAGTTGGTGAAAGTTTGAAACGTTTTACAAAAGAAGAGTCGATTTGAACAAACAAAAATGGGTTGTTAAATATGAAACTAGTTCTGACAATGAATCTGACTTGTCAAAGTCAGAGGAGTCATTTGTTGTGAAAAATGATGAGAATTCCATTCCAGAAATGAACGATGAAAACTTTCCGTCATTGACAAAAGAAAATCTGAAATCAAAGGTTGGTAAAATTGAGATTTTAGATCAATTCTTCTCTGGTAAGGAAGAATTTGATGCTGAAAAGGTTTTTAACGGAAAAGTGTTACATATTTTTGGAAATATGACAGATGGTAAGGTAGAAAGTGTGAAAGAGTTTTATAAATAAAAAAGATGGTGGATTGAAGATGATTCACAATCACCCAAGACTGGTCAGGCTTGGGTGACAGCATTCTCTACTTAAAATCCTGACTTGCCGGAGCTCCCAAGTTGGTAATCGTGGAGCAGGAATCGACATCATTCTTGAAAATGTTTTTTTGTGAAAAACTTACAAGTGGTTAACAATTGTCATATTTTAACTTACAAAGTGATATTGTTGATAAGCACCTACAAAGTGTTTGTTCCTACAAGTGGTTAATCAAGGTCATTAAATTGAACTTGATTTAACTTTCATTCAAGAGATTAAAAGAAAAACAAAGTGATGATCATAACCCCAATCCTACAAGTGGTAAAATCAACAAAACTTATTTTCCGGAACAACTATTTTGATTAAAAAAAACTTAAGTGTTTTGAAATCATAATGGGAAAATAGTTTGTTATCAGGGGGGAGTTCTGATTGTTAAGCCAAGTGAATGGCGAATCGAGGGGATTCAAATCAGTTTGTCAGTTTACTTTGTACAGTGTTTATTTTCAAATTTTCCTTGAAAATCAAAATTTGAAACATAATTTTGATTTTAGGGGGAGTAAAAATTTTAGAAATTTCGAAAATTTGAAAAATTCAAAAAGATGATAAAATCTAAAATCCAAAAACATTGGAAAATTCAAAATGAGTTTTGTTGTGAAAAAGAGGAAATGATAGTACATCAGTGGACTATCACAGTATGCTAAAGAATTGGAAAGTCAAATGTAATAAACGATCTCACTGATGATATGCCAGTAGGTTTTTACATGCTCAGTAGATTGTTTTCGAGATATAAACCTAAAAATCAATTCTTACTTATTTCGTGGGGAATATCTCTCGAATATATAGGTAACCCCTGAAATCTTGTTTGAAGGGATTTCTACTTCTGACATACTAGGTCTTTGTGCGTGATGATATCTGGGGTATTGTACCAGGACTTCTGATTTTGCGGAAGCAATAGCCTAGTCCTCATATAATACTCTGCACCGCTTTAATCATAAAGCCAGCCCTCAGCATAAAAAATTATGAAACATTGAAAAATGCTAATCATGTGCTGTTGAAGAAAAGATCCCCAAATGGGACACACCTAAAAGTCGAGCCATCATCTCTTTGTCTGAACAGAAGTTCTAACCTGAGCTCTCATGGTCTCGCATTACCCGTTTACAGATATCATTAGTGTACATTCACCTGTAAGACTGAATATAGGAGTCTGGATACGGGAGTATATTCTAAGGTGGGACACGCGAATAAGTTTAAGTCCTTAAAACACTAATCTCGTATCTCGAAACAATTGAACTTTGTGTGAAAATTTAAGTGGATCAGTATACTGACAATCTAAGTGAATCTTTTAGAACTTAAAATGTTTAAAGCTTAACGGTGTTAGTGATTTGTCTCATAAACTGATATGATCCTCTTACACAAACTCACAAAAATATTGTCTGTAAATATTTCTTTACTGCTTTCCATTAGTGTGTTTTAAATACAAAAAGATTTTATTTCATTTTATTTTCGACAACTGATGTTGAAAAGCTGATTTTCAAAATTCCGAGTGCTAAACATGAACAACATTGGGTTGGGAAAATTTGTTTGTAAAGAGAAAAAATGAATTTTTACAAGTGGTCGTTAAAGATTATAAATGTAAAATCATTGTGAATCAATATCTACAAAGTGATTTCAAAATTTGTTAAATTTTAAAATTGAATCTTACTTTTGGGTAGAGGATTGTGAAGGAAACAACTTTGAAAGAGCCAGGGTTCGACTCCTGAGGATTTTCCGCAGATTAAAGCCAGGTTTCTGATCCCGTTGCTACGGAGAGCCAGGAGAAGTTTTAGATCCTGTGAAAGTCAGACTATGATCCCAGCACAACTTAAGGGGGTGTCTGCTAGAAAAGAAGGAGTCTGAAGAATTTAAAGAATCAAGAGACCTGATCAAGAGAATTAGAAAGCTCAAGAGCCAGGTTGCGATTTTGAAACTGTCAAGAAAAGAGCCAGATTAAGATTCTGAGATAGAAGAGAAGATAAAGTTTGATGGAAGCTTACAATGTTAGATACTTTGGAAAGCACGAGAAGACTGATCAAGACTGAAGACTTGTCATGCTAAAGACTCGACACCGAAGACTTCGTCAATATCCAAGAGGGAGTCTGTTGGTGCATATGTCTGTCGACTTCGTCTTGTATCGAGTCGTGTGTCTAGATAGGATAAACCAGTGCTCAGTATGCTAGAAATTAGAGTTTTAGTAGTGGTTGACCAGTTCGCACGAACTGGCAAAAAGCCCATTTCGTACGAAGTGGCACATCGTATGAAACTGTCATGTCCATTTCATGCGATCTGGCCACACCTATATATACCTGAGCTTGGTTGTCATTTGTAACAGTTGTGATTCCAGAGCCGAGGTGCTGCTGAAGTGTCGTATGATCTGTAACACTTTCAAATCAATATACAAGACAGTTAAAGTGAATTCTAGTGTAAATCAAGCTGTAATCAAGTCCGAATCACTTGCGACACTCTAGGTTTTTCCGAACGAACACCTTGTAATATTTTTTGTGTATATATATGTTATTAAATGAAAACGTGATCTTCTTGCATGATATGTGTTGTATATATGTATTATATATATATGTGTATGTGAGTCGAGACCATGACTCGCAACCACTCGGTTGCGAGTGGGCCACTCGGTTTCAAGTGGGCCTCTTGGGCCGTAACCGGTTTGGGCCGAAACCCCCTTAGCCTATTTGATACTTGGTATATAACCCCAAACCTTTTCCCCACTTCCCTCATTTGCTACACAAACATATCCACACTCCTTCTAGTCTCTCTCACTAGAAAACCCTCAACAACACCACTTTCTCTCCCAACTTTCGGTTCAAGCTCAAGGATCTCGGACAAGAAACTCGGTCAAGACCATCATCACTCGGACACTTCATCTTCTCGGTTTCTTCCTTTTATTCGGTGCCTTTTTCACAAACCGGTTAGTGTTCTATTTTGTGTAATGGATGCCTTGTATGTTTGATGTATGAAATGAACTAGAAAGTGCTTGGTTAGTAGTGTTATGCATGATTTTTAGGATGATTTGTAAAGTTTGACAATATGTGTAAACCCTTTAGTATGAAAGCTTGATAACATGTTTAAAATGGCTAAAGAATAGTGGTTTAGGAATGTTTAAACCGATCAAGCCTTGTTAAAGTTACTAAATGTATGTTTCTTTGTTCTTGCATGATGATCTTGATGAAATATGTGATTTTCGGTTCAAAAATGTATGATTATGTTAAGATGAAAACCCTAGAAATCTATGAACTTGTGATGAACTTGTTGAATATGGTTTGAAGATTTCAAAAAAGGCAATGTTTGATCCAATTTTTATTAATGACAGTTTAGGAAAACTTGTTAGTGAAACCTTATTGGCTATTACTTGATTTGGGCCTGAATACATAGTACAATTTGGACTGATGTATCTGAATCTGCACGTGAACAAGAAAAGGACAGCATTGCGACTCGAGATCACACGGTTGCGACTCGCAACCACAGCATGACAACTCGAAACCGCAACGGTTGCGACTCGAGACTACGACGGTTGCGACTCGCAACCACAGCGTGACAACTCGAGACCACGCGGTTGCGACTCGCAACCACAGCATGACAAGCCGAGACCTCCTGGTTGCGACTCGAGACCACCTGGTTGCGACTGGGCTGTCCACTTTGGTTATTGGGCCATAATGTGTGTAACATGGGCTACCTGTTGACTGGACTATGTGTTGCTGTTTGACTGTATAAATGTTAGGGCCGGCCCAATAACCCACCGTCTAATTGCATGCATGCAACGTGTTAGTTATGTGTAGATTTTACGTGATTGCTTGTACACCAAACCTGACCTATACCGGTAACCATGTTAGGACGTGGTGACCAACGTGTTTGACAAGTAACCTAATCTGCCGAGCAACCCAAGGTGAGTTCACACACTAAAAGCATGCGTCCCGCGGAGGGACACGAACAAACTACCAACTTTGGGAAAAACACTTTTGACCCATTACTCCGGGGGAAAACAGAATGGGTAATTACTATCTCCGGGGGAGATACGTTTGGATATTATTTATAAATCACAACTAGCCATGCTAAACGAAACTCTATCACTTTAAGTCCCTGCTTACAGTACCGATTAATCGCCGGGGGCGAACGGGTTATTAGTTGATAGCGCTATTAGGTTTGACAACCTCACACCGTGACCGGGGGAGATCGGGCGTGAACTAGTAGACCTTGCAACATGGTCAATGACGATAGACATTGACTCGGGGCACAATAACATTCCGTCAACAGTTTCGGTATCTACAGTTTAGTGAGCTTACAGATGGGGTAGCTCCCCACAACGTGATTATAAATGCTTTATCTAAACAACTTAAGTTTTTGGTAAACTAAAACTGGACAACTAGTGAACTCACTCAGCATTATTGTTGACCCCTTGCTGCATGCTTTGCAGGTAACCAGTGACTCAGGAGCTGCTGCTTGGGGATGTGTAGTGTTCGTCAAAACCCGTGTGTTGGGTTTAACTATCTTGAACTAAGGACTATCTCTAAAACTATTTGGTTTATTCTTCCGCTGTTTTGTTAAACTAATTATCGAACTTAAACTATGATGTTGCTAACTACTTTGGATAGTAAATATTTCTAATATTAAATCAATGCTCAGTATGATTAGTGGCTGGATCCTGGTCAGTCACGCCTCCAAGCGGTGGTGTTCCGCATGTGGATTTTGGGGGTGTTACAGATTTGGTATCAGAGCCATTGGTTATAGTGAACTTGGTTTTAAAAAGGGGAAAATCTTTTTGGGAAAAACCAGACTATAACCTGTGACTCGCGACGACACTACACTCCAAGTGCAAGGCTCAACACACTTGACCTCATAGCTCGGACTAGTGTTTACTTGTTTGCTTACCTTATGTTTCCTGTTTTACTATACGTACTAGTGTGCCTAATTAGATAGATACACCTCTCACTTCTATCTCGTTCTCGCTACGTTACAACATCACACTCATACTGTGTTTTCTGGTTATGAAGACAATGAGTGGACGCGGAAGAGGAAACATCAACATGACTCAGGCTCAATTCACTAACCTGCTTAACACGGTGGCTGCAGCTTTCGCAGCTCACCCTGGAGGTAAACTCGTTACCCTAGGATGTTTAGATCCTACCGCCACATCGCCTTTTATCCCTAAATCTATACGCTTCGCTTCTCACGAACAGGTCAGCATGCACCTGCGCAACCACCTGTGTGTACTTTCAAAACTTTCATGGATTGCAAGCCTCTCCCTTTCAACGGCACTGAGGGTGCCATAGGTCTTCTGCATTGGATTGAGAAAGTTGAAGCTGTCTTTGCTGTCTGCGAGTGTCCCCCTGCAAATTGGGTGAAATTTGCTACTGCTACGCTTGAAGGAAACGCGCTTTCCTGGTGGAAGGCGCAAATTCAGATGTTTGGATTGGAAACTGCTAATGCTACTGCGTGGGAGGATTTCAAGGACATGATTAAGGAGGAGTACTGTCACCGGGATGACATCCACAAACTTGAGAACGAGTACTATGCGCTTAAGATGGTTGGGTCAGAGATTGAAACCTACACCAAGCTGTCCAATGACTATGCTGCTCTTTGCCCAAACATGTCTCGACCTATGTATCGAAGAATCGAGTTGTACGTCAAGGGTTTGGCTCCAGAAATTCGAAGCCATGTAACTTCAGCCAACCTCACTACCATTCAGCCGATCGTTCGACTTGCTCACAAACTTACTGATCAGGCCGTAGAAGAGGGCAGGTTGCCCAAAAGGATCAGTGCTACTGTCGGAACTTCTAGTGACAACAAGCGTAAGTGGGAAGGAAATCAAAGCAAGGATGCTAACCCCACTCAGACTCCAGCTCAGCAAAGGAAAACTGAAAACAACAAGGGCACTCAACAACAGGGTGGCTATCGCGGTAACCACCCCAAGTGCAACAAGTGCAATCGACATCACAGTGGGCCTTGTGGGAAAAGCCAGTGTCAGCGATGTAACAAAATGGGGCATGAGGCCAAGGACTGTAGGAGTCCACGTCCCGTGGGGCAGAACCAGCAGCAGTAACATCACGGGAACGCTAAGGGATGTTTCCAGTGTGGAGCTGAGGGGCACTTTAAGAAGAATTGCCCTGAACTGAACCAGAACCGCAATAACAATCAGGGAGCTGGAAACAACGATCAGAACAACAACGCTGAGAATGGTGCTAGAGGAAGGGCTTTTGTGATTGGAGCTGGAGAAGCGAGGAATGACCCCAATGTCGTGGCGGGTAAGTTCCTACTCGATGATCGTTATGTTTCTGTATTATTTGATTCTGGAGCCGATGCTAGTTATGTGTCCCTACGTATTAGTAAGAAGCTTAAGCGTCCGCTTTCGTTACTAAGTTCTCCTCATATCGTCGAGTTAGCTAATGGTAGAAACATCGAGGCCTCACATGTTATCAAAGGCTGCAAACTAGAATTGTCTGGTCAGACATTTAGTATCGATCTTTTCCCTGTTACCCTTGGAAGCTTCGACGTCGTCATCGGTATGGATTGGTTATCCAAGCATCGCGCTGAGATCCTCTGTCAAGAGAAAGCAGTTCGTATTCCCCGCCGTTCTGGCAAACCTCTTATTGTACAAGGTGGCAAAGGCGGAGAAATCTCAGGCGTTATCTCATTCTTGAAGGCCCAGAAGTGTTTACGAAAAGGGCACACCGCTATCTTAGCACTTGTCACCAACACGCAGGAAAAGGAAAAGAGGATTGAAGATTTTCCAGTAGTGCGTGACTACCCTGAGGTATTTCCTGAAGAACTACCTGGACTCCCTCCCCACCGTCAGGTCGAATTCCAAATCGAGCTAGCTCCCGGAGCAGCGCCTATAGCTCGTGCGCCTTATCGACTAGCCCCCGCAGAATTGAAGGAACTCTCTACTCAACTACAGGAACTATTGGATAAAGGGTTTATCCGCCCTAGTTCATCACCCTGGGGAGCACCGGTACTCTTTGTTAAGAAGAAGGATGGCACGTTCCGAAGGTGCATTGACTATCGTGAGCTGAACAAAGTTACCATCAAGAATCGTTACCCTCTCCCGCGCATCGACGACCTATTCGATCAGTTGCAAGGATCGAGCTACTACTCTAAGATTGACCTGCGATCAGGCTATCATCAGCTAAGGGTCCGTAATGAAGACATCTCCAAAACTGCATTCAGAACTCGTTATGGTCATTATGAATTCCTTGTTATGCCCTTTGGAATGACCAACGCGCCCGCGGTATTCATGGATCTCATGAACCGAGTGTGCAAACCTTACCTCGACAAATTCGTGATTGTGTTTATCGACGACATCCTGATCTACTCGAAAAGTCAGGAAGAGCATGAACAGCACCTACGCCTTATCCTCGAACTCCTTCGCAATGAGCAACTGTATGCCAAGTTCTCGAAATGCGACTTCTGGCTTTGAGAAGTCCATTTCCTTGGGCACGTGGTTAACAAGGATGGAATTCACGTCGACCCTGCAAAGATCGACTCTATAAAGAATTGGCCTACCCCTAAGACTCCGACCGAAGTCCGCCAATTCTTGGGACTAGCGGGATACTATCGAAGATTTATCATGGGATTTTCAAAGATCGCTCAGCCTCTCACGGCTCTTACTCAGAAGGGTATGGTTTATAAATGGGGTGAAGCTCAGGAAACCGCATTTCAGAAACTAAAAGATAACCTCTGTAGTGCTCCTATTCTCTCGTTGCCTGAAGGCACTGACGACTTTGTGGTTTACTGCGACGCATCCATCCATGGGCTCGGTTGTGTGTTAATGCAACGCGACAAAGTTATTGCTTACGCCTCTCGACAACTTAAGACGCACGAAAGGAACTACACAACGCACGACTTGGAACTAGGAGCAGTGATCTTTGCACTTAAGATATGGAGACATTACCTGTACGGTACCAAGTGCACCATTTACACCGATCACAGGAGTCTCGAGCATATCTTCAAGCAAAAGGAATTAAACATGCGGCAGCGTCGATGGGTCGAACTCCTGAATGATTATGAATGCGCCATCAAGTACCATCCGGGCAAGGCCAATGTCGTGGCAGACGCCCTCAGCCGGAAAGACACTACGCCCAAGCGCGTGCGAGCGTTACAACTTACCATCCAGTCTAACCTCCCTACCCAGATTCGAAATGCTCAGATTGAAGCTCTGAAACCGGAAAACATCAGGGCTGAGTCCCTGTGAGGATCGAGACAACGACTAGATCAAAAAGAAGACGGCGCCTACTATGTGGCAGGGCGCATTTGGGTCCCACTCTACGGAGATCTGCGTGAGCTTGTGATGGACGAAGCCCATAAGTCCCGTTATTCAGTACATCCTGGTTTGGATAAGATGTACCACGACTTAAGAACCACTTACTGGTGGCCTGGCATGAAAGCCCACATAGCAGCTTACGTTAGCAAATGTTTGACCTGCGCAAGAGTCAAGACTGAGTATCAGAAACCAGCAGGCCTACTCCAGCAACCGGAAATCCCGAAGTGGAAATGGGAGCAAATTTCCATGGATTTTGTTACGGGGCTACCTAGATCCCAACGCGGGAATGACACTATTTGGGTGATAGTAGATCGATTGACTAAGTCTGCACACTTTCTGGCCATTAAGGAAACAGACAAGTTTTCTACCTTGGCAGAAATCTATTTAAAGGAAGTAGTCTCGAGACACGGGGTGCCAACTTCTATTATTTCCGACCGAGACGCTCGTTTTACTTCCGAGTTGTGGCAAGCTATGCACAAATCCTTTGGCTCACGGTTGGACATGAGCACCGCTTACCACCCACAAACGGATGGGCAGTCTGAACGCACCATCCAAACCCTGGAAGACATGCTTAGGGCATGTGTGATCGATTTTGGCAAGAACTGGGAGAAGCATCTACCGCTAGTAGAATTCTCCTACAACAACAGCTACCACACTAGTATTCAGGCGGCACCTTTTGAGGCATTGTACGGTCGTAAATGCCGATCACCTCTTTGCTGGGCGGAAGTCGGTGACAGTCAACTCACAGGCCCAGAACTGGTGGTAGACACAACGGAAAAGATTGCCTAGATCAGGCAACGCATGGCGGCAGCTCGTGACCGTCAGAAAAGCTACGCTGATAAGCGTAGGAAACCGCTAGAATTCCAGGTCGGGGACCGAGTTCTACTTAAAGTCTCACCCTGGAAGGGTGTGGTTCGTTTCGGTAAACGGGGCAAGCTGAACCCGCGATATGTTGGACCATTCGAAATTACCGAGAAAATCGGTAAGGTTGCTTATAGATTAAACCTGCCTGCAGAGCTGAGTGCAGTGCACAATGTTTTTCACGTGTCTAATCTGAAGAAGTGTCTGTCAGATGAAACACTCATAATTCCATTCAAGGAACTCACTATTGATGAACAGCTACACTTCACTGAGGAACCTATTGAGATCACGGATCGAGAGATCAAAACCCTCAAACGTAGCCAAATACCTCTCGTGCGAGTTCGTTGGAACTCACGGCGTGGCCCAGAGTTTACCTGGGAGCGGGAAGACCAAATGAAGTCCAAGTATCCCCAGTTGTTCCCTAATGAAACCCCCAGCACTAAAGCTACAACCGAATTTCGGGACGAAATTCCAAACTAACGGGGGGATGATGTGACACCCCGTTGAAGCACGCTAGCTTGGCAGTGGCTGCCTTAACTTTCGGGACGAAAGTTCTTAAAACTTGGGGATAATGTGACACTCTAGGTTTTTCCGAACGAACACCTTGTAATATTTTTTGTGTATATATATGTTATTAAATGAAAACGTGATCTTCTTGCATGATATGTGTTGTATATATGTATTATATATATATGTGTATGTGAGTCGAGACCATGACTCGCAACCACTCGGTTGCGAGTGGGCCACTCGGTTTCGAGTGGGCCTCTTGGGCCGTAACCGGTTTGGGCCGAAACCCCCTTAGCCTATTTGATACTTGTTATATAACCCCAAACCTTTTCCCCACTTCCCTCATTTGCTACACAAACATATCCACACTCCTTCTAGTCTCTCTCACTAGAAAACCCTCAACAACACCACTTTCTCTCCCAACTTTCGGTTCAAGCTCAAGGATCTCGGACAAGAAACTCGGTCAAGACCATCATCACTCGGACACTTCATCTTCTCGGTTTCTTCCTTTTATTCGGTGCCTTTTTCACAAACCGGTTAGTGTTCTATTTTGTGTAATGGATGCCTTGTATGTTTGATGTATGAAATGAACTAGAAAGTGCTTGGTTAGTAGTGTTATGCATGATTTTTAGGATGATTTGTGAAGTTTGACAATATGTGTAAACCCTTTAGTATGAAAGCTTGATAACATGTTTAAAATGGCTAAAGAATAGTGGTTTAGGAATGTTTAAACCGATCAAGCCTTGTTAAAGTTACTAAATGTATGTTTCTTTGTTCTTGCATGATGATCTTGATGAAATATGTGATTTTCGGTTCAAAAATGTATGATTATGTTAAGATGAAAACCCTAGAAATCTATGAACTTGTGATGAACTTGTTGAATATGGTTTGAAGATTTCAAAAAAAGGCAATGTTTGATCCAATTTTTATTAATGACAGTTTAGGAAAACTTGTTAGTGAAACCTTATTGGCTATTACTTGATTTGGGCCTGAATACATAGTACAATTTGGACTGATGTATCTGAATCTGCACGTGAACAAGAAAAGGACAACATTGCGACTCGAGATCACACGGTTGCGACTCGCAACCACAGCATGACAACTCGAAACCGCAACGGTTGCGACTCGAGACTACGACGGTTGCGACTCGCAACCACAGCGTGACAACTCGAGACCACGCGGTTGCGACTCGCAACCACAGCATGACAAGCCGAGACCTCCTGGTTGCGACTCGAGACCACCTGGTTGCGACTGGGCTGTCCACTTTGGTTATTGGGCCATAATGTGTGTAACATGGGCTACCTGTTGACTGGACTATGTGTTGCTGTTTGACTGTATAAATGTTAGGGCCGGCCCAATAACCCACCGTCTAATTGCATGCATGCAACGTGTTAGTTATGTGTAGATTTTACGTGATTGCTTGTACACCAAACCTGACCTATACCGGTAACCATGTTAGGACGTGGTGACCAACGTGTTTGACAAGTAACCTAATCTGCCGAGCAACCCAAGGTGAGTTCACACACTAAAAGCATGCGTCCCGCGGAGGGACACGAACAAACTACCAACTTTGGGAAAAACACTTTTGACCCATTACTCCGGGGGAAAACAGAATGGGTAATTACTATCTCCGGGGGAGATACGTTTGGATATTATTTATAAATCACAACTAGCCATGCTAAACGAAACTCTATCACTTTAAGTCCCTGCTTACAGTACCGATTAATCGCCGGGGGCGAACGGGTTATTAGTTGATAGCGCTATTAGGTTTGACAACCTCACACCGTGACCGGGGGAGATCGGGCGTGAACTAGTAGACCTTGCAACATGGTCAATGACGATAGACATTGACTCGGGGCACAATAACATTCCGTCAACAGTTTCGGTATCTACAGTTTAGTGAGCTTACAGATGGGGTAGCTCCCCACAACGTGATTATAAATGCTTTATCTAAACAACTTAAGTTTTTGGTAAACTAAAACTGGACAACTAGTGAACTCACTCAGCATTATTGTTGACCCCTTGCTGCATGCTTTGCAGGTAACCAGTGACTCAGGAGCTGCTGCTTGGGGATGTGTAGTGTTCGTCAAAACCCGTGTGTTGGGTTTAACTATCTTGAACTAAGGACTATCTCTAAAACTATTTGGTTTATTCTTTCGCTGTTTTGTTAAACTAATTATCGAACTTAAACTATGATGTTGCTAACTACTTTGGATAGTAAATATTTCTAATATTAAATCAATGCTCAGTATGATTAGTGGCTGGATCCTGGTCAGTCACGCCTCCAAGCGGTGGTGTTCCGCATGTGGATTTTGGGGGTGTTACATCACTGAATTCCACCTTTGGTTAGGATTAGAACTCTTCTAATCGACTCGTTTAGGTCGAATCTCGATCCTACAAACATGTTGAAAGTAACCTCTAAGTGACTTTTTAACGATTCTAAAAACATTGTGATAATTTATTTTAATCCCAAGAATGACGGATATTAAATTCGTGGAGTTTCGACGCATTTAAATAATCAAAGTACTAATTGCAAGTAATATGGGTTAAAAGCGTCAACGTTGAAATTTAAGACCATTCGGGTGACCTCGTAACTAACCGAGAGCTTAACGGAATTTGTTTATAACTTAGAGTCCTTAAAAATTAAGTTTGGGGGTTAAAAGTGCAATAAATGCAAGTTAAAATAAAGATTTGAAGGACTAGGGACCAAAATTGCAAAACTGGAAAACTTGTGACCGGACCCGACCTCTACGCGGGCCGCGTAGGCCTTCGGCCATGTGTTACGCGGGCCGCCTAAAACGACTAGATACAGAATTCTTGGACAGATGCCAGTTCCAGCCAGTTCCACCGCCTTTAAAGCCTGGTTTTCGAATTCAGGGGCTACACCAACAGATTTTCATGCATAGGGGACACCTGGGATGATCAGAATTCAATTGTAGACTTGTGTGGAGCAATCTTGTGATGTTTTAATTCCTATATAATGAGTTCTTGTATTCTTGTTCATTTGCTCATTTGCAAATATCATTCTCAAACACTCTCTGGACTTTAAGCAAGATTCCACAAGCTCCTAATTCGTGCTAAGGGCCTTTGTAAGCAATCTTAGCCTCTCTAGTTCATGTTTTATTAGTTTAATGACCAAAAGTCAAAGCCGTCGTAATTAAGCTTTGACTTAGTGATTAATCACTAATGGTCCAGTCATTTTTCGAATTGAAAGTGGCTATGAGTTGGTAATTATGTGGGTAATAAACCCTTAAAAGGGCACCCTCTGATTTCCACTCTTACTTGGTCAATTGTCGGGTCAAACTTAATATTAAAAAGTCAACAGAAAGCTATTTTGAAAATAAATTCATAATTAGCAATGTAGAAGCTATGGAACCTGTTTTAACACTAAAATAACTTGGTAATTAGTGTAAGAACATGTCTAAGCATGTTCAAACCGACAATTCTGAGTTTAGGCTCGGTTCGGAACCGAAAGTCGCAAAAGAAGACTTTTGCTTTGAATTTCAGTTCTGACCCGATTTAGCTTAGTTTAGATATGCCTCAAGGTTCCTTTAGGACTGTATTATAAGTTAGTAAAACCCTCTGAGGTTATACTACATGGTTCCTTAATTATCCGATTCATTTGCATGTTTTCGTTAATTGCTTAAATGTTGATCATTATGCCCTTTTGACCTTAAAACGAGATTTTTGAAAATGTGAGAAGACAAAAACCTTTATTACTGATTTATAAACATGTCCTAAAAATTTGACATCTGTTTGAGGTCTAAATTAGGAGTTATGCTCAATATCGTAATTAGAAAGCTTTTTATTAATTAAACGGCATTATTAGCATAAAGCCTATCTAAACCCAAATTTTGACACCAAACTTTTTACCCACTGATGTAATATAATATTTTAGGATTTTTGAAGATTTTTATTTATTTTTAAACTGAACATAACATAGGGTTCTTGCTTTAATTCGGTAATTGTCGGTTATACCCTTTTTACTAATAAAATGAGTTTTACAAAACATTTTGATACCAAACCTTTCGCTACTGATTTTATATGTTAAATAAATTATTTTAAGCCCTCTGGACTGATAAAAATCTCAGCTTTACTTATAAAACCCGAAAATCGCTTAAAACCGTCTTTTAACGCGTAGTATAGGTTAAAACTATTTTTGACATATAAGACTTAATATCTACTGATGTTTTAAGTAAATTTTTATACTTTAACAGTAAGCAAAAGTTTTGAACTCAGATTTCCAAATATGACCTTTAAAGCTTATGTGAAATTACCAAAATGCCCCTTCGGTGCATAGTTTGGTTATAAATGATAAATTTCACATATATGCAATACCCTACTGATATAACTTGTTAAATTAAATATTTTTACTGATCATTTGGGCATAATGTAAGGTATCCTACTGATATCACAACATATTTAAGGTATATTAACTTAAGAAACCTGTTCATGACTCATTTGTTTACCCGTTATGCATTTTTCGCGTTCGGTGCGGTTTATGTAACTAGTTTACATAAATTAACCGAAACGGGTCAAACCTTATCATTTTTTTCTCAAAATCCAGAATGTATTTAATTTACCCATATTATACAAGTCTTCATACTTGTCAGGTCTAAACCACATTCTAATCCGATATTCGCTTAATCATGCGTTTTGAACCGTATACCTTTCTTTAAAACTAACCGGTCTAAGTTTAAACTTAAGTAAGACCCGTTAGGAATCTAATAGGTTAATTAAAACCTTCGTTCCAGATTTAGGAGACCAGTAAAAGATACTTTCACTTGCTGATTTGTACGGCTGGGATAAATTTGTATAATTTGCTCAGGTAAATACTTTTAACTTATTTTCCGTTATACGGGCTTGGGATACGTTATTATAATAGTACCGCTTGGTCGGGTATGTAATTGTTTAAATCGGATTGTGATTAATATATTTGCATAACCCGTTTTAATCTGTTTTGTTTGGTATATGGCCTTTGGAGGGGTTAATGACCATGTCCTGGATATCCTCGGCTCATTCATTGAAATGGCCACGACTTAAGCACGGGGTGTAGGCATACACCTGACAGTTGCGTATGTATAAATGGTAATCCATAATAAGGAATTCTCCTTGTGGGCATTATACCTATGGTGTGTCAGTTAATCTTGTCCGGCTCTTCTAACCGGCCCTGACGGACGGCAAACATATAAATCTATATACAAGATTATTTTTAAAATAATTATCCCAAGTTATAAAAGATTATTTGTGCCTTGTGCATCCAAATAAATTTTCTTAAATGTTTTTAAAAGAGTCGGTTAATTGTATTTACCAGTGTAAACTGACGTATTTTCCAAAAGGCTAAAGTACAGGTACTAGGCGGAATAGACTGGCTACTCCTGAGTGAATAAATAAGAGTCTTGCAAGCTTTGTCACTTAAAATCTGTTGAACAATTATCTTCTTTTATTTTGATCCGCCTATGGATCCTTTACATTCCATTGTAATACTTTGTTACTTTCAATTCGGTTTGTAATATTTTACTTTTAGACTTCCGCTGTTCATTAAACTGTGATTATTGACTATGATGATATCAACTACGTCATGATACTCCCCACCGGTAATATGTGGAAATATCGGGGTGTGACAGCTAAGATAGGTAGATCACTATGAAGATAGGTAGATCACTTAAGGATAAAACCTTACATTTGCATAATCGGAATAATACACATAAAAGCACTTAGTGAACACATATATGCCATACATTTTGAAAACAGATCGATTATAAAATATTTATTTTATAAGGCTAGTGTCATTGTTTATGCGAAAATTTATAAGAATTTTGAGGATATAAAAGAATAATGCATAGATAATTAAATAACCAAGTAAAATGAGTTTGTATAAAATATGTTGTTTGTAAAACAATGTTTTGATAAAAACGTTTGTAGTATATATAAAAATGAACTTTGGTTTTAAGAAAGTCGAATAAGTAATATATTAAAAATATATTTTAGTTCCAAAATAGTTAAACAGATAGTATATTAAATATACTTTAGTTGTCAAAATAATATAACACCCCAATCACGTAATATAACAACACATGGCGGAAATATCGGGGAGTCATGTTACAAAATTGCTCACAACTACTGGTACTAAATTGTTTCAATATCATTAACATCGTTTTACAAACAAAGAATACATGTAATTGTTCTTTTGTTTTAGAAGTCTAAGGCCCATATGCAGTCCTATGCGTTGCATGCTTGAACAGTCGAAAACCTGAAACATATGCGAAAATAGTCAGCATAAACATGCCGGCGAATACATAGGTTTTATTAGCCAAATAAATGGCAAAACATTTGGTATTAATCTTAATTGTGAAAACTCGTGACAAAATAGGTTTGTATATGGCAATATGATATTTACTAAGTCATTTTATGCCTTATATTGAAATCTCGATTAAACCATCGTAAAAACTTGTTAATATGTTATTAGGAATCCAATCAAGGATTAATAATAACTGTTTTGAAATAAATCAAAACTTATATAAGTATTATATAAATCAAATCAATGAGTCATGATAATACTTCAGATATCTTTCTAAGAATCTAACATATAAAAATATGGGAGATTCTACAAAGATTTTGATAATCAAACATTGAAACAATTGTACACAAAATCCTAAAGTGATCCAAATAACGCTACAAGAATAATAAAATAAGAACACTTATATATAGGAAGTACCAGCGGCGTATCCACCATGTTCTTATTTTATTATACCCGTTTCGTTATCTAAATCACAACTACCACATAACACATAAATCGTCAACATGTACCAACTCGTAAACACGCATTAAAGCACACAATGAATCCAATCAAGGACTCCAATATCAGTACTTTAAACATCCTACAAGAATCAACCTATGAAGATAGATAGATGCTATAAGGATTCGGGTTCTGTCACATTGTCTAATCTAACATGCATTAAAGTACACAATGAATCCAAACATGGACTCCAATATTAGTACTCTAAACATCACATATAAGTCTAACTATGAAAATAGATAGATACTACAGGGATCCTGGGTTCTTGTCATATTGAATTATTGAATCAAAACAATCCTAAATCCTAATGGTGATTCGGGATAACGCCACGAAAGGCAATACAATAAGCACACTTATATATAGGAAGTACCATCAGCGTATCCACCATGTGCTTATTGCATTATCTAGTTTCGTTATCTAAATCACCAACAATCTACACAAAAACCAACCATCGAGTTGTAAAGTACTTCTTAAAAATCTCACTATGAAGATAGGAAGATCTAAGACTGTACTTCAAATATCCTACATGAATTTAACTATGAAGATAGGTGGATCACTTAAGGATAAAACATTACATTTGCATAATCGGAATAATACACATAAAAGCCCTTAGTGAACACACATATGCCATACATTTTGAAAACATATCGATTACACATATGAATCACCCCAAAACATTTGAAAACGGTAAAAGAGGGGAACTATGTATTCTGCACACCACGACCATGTAGGACAACAAACCGTGGCGGAAACGTCGGGGAGTGTTGCAACAGAATAATTGTTTCATAACCATGGATACAAAAAGAGTTTCGTTTTATTGATAATATTGAACATTACATTGTCTTAGCACATCACAAGTAAACTACATATCGTCTATCACTTGTTATTATGTCACTAAGGCCTTGTCAAGATCCTATGTGACACATGCATCCTAGAATCAATCAAGCAACATCACCTGAAACATATGTAAAAACAAAGTCAGCAAAGAAATGTTGGCGAGTACATAGGTTTTATAAGAATATCGGAATCATGGCTTCGTTTACATGTTGCTGTACTTAATTAGACTACAAGAGTCAAAATACCAACCTTGTTTCGAAAAATGTATTGCAACGTAATTAACCAACTCAAAACAAGATGGTTATAGTTTATAAAATCTCGTAGCCATGATTCTTAACCCCAAAAACATTTGTTTTAGAAAACCAACTTGTAAAAAGAAAACCAATTTGTAAAACATCTTGTAAAAACTCGTATGGTTTATATCCTTTAGAAAAACATTGTTGTGTGATATCGTTTCAAAATCGTTTACCCAAGTGAACTAAATAACACCACGATATGTAGTATGATGAAAACACTTATATATAGGAAGTACCAGCGGCGTATCCACCATGCTTTCATCACATTACACATGTCCCGTTATCTAAACACTAACCAAAAACCAATTGTTTACCCAAATCGTTTAACTCGTTAAAATCGTTTAAATCATCCTCGTTTTAATTTGTGAAAAACTATTTATGGTCGTCTCGCTAACAACTTTCAAACCTTCATGACTCGATCACCTCGCTTCGCGCTTCTCGAATTAACAAACTACCAAAGGGTAAGTTAACAAACATCAGATTCAGTCGCTACCCACAACCCCCACACATAACCATGGGTGTAGTAAAGTAACAGGATTTGTCAGATCCTATGGTACCATAACCTAATACTGGTCGGTTGGGCCAAAATTAATGAATGTCATTTGTTATGTAACTACAACCATCAAGTTTTGTTCACATTATTGAAATCGTTATTAGTTTAGTAAAAATCGTTTTAATCGTTTTTGAAATCATCGTTTAAACCTTGAAAACATTTCGTACATATGAATCATCCCAAAACATTGAAAAACAGTAAAATAGGGGAACTATGTACTCACATGAAGTGCAAAGTATCCTCAATCAATAGAACTTCAAACAACCCAAGCAAACCAGAGAAATCAAGTAGCACCTAATAATCGAACCACTAGTCAAACAATAGACGCCTAAATCAGACGATCGGATAGAATGAGGTCTTGTAAACCAAATGAGTGTTGGAACTCATGTGATATGGTTTAACAAAGCCTACATCCTAAATTGAAACCTAACCTAAGTGCTTTCGACCCATCGCGACCCATTAAGGTAGCTTACACTACTTTAACGCGTCATGCGCGCAATGCGCATTTGAGACGTCTAACTAGTCCTATGACAAGTATTATATGCCAAAACATGTTTAATTATGTTACATAATTAGTTACGTGACAAAAGTTTGGGTTACATATGCTTAATTACCAATTACGCATGAAAAGGATATTTTGGTAATTTACCTATGGCATATAAACTACTTATCATACAACTACCTAAACTAGGTGACCATAAGGTATAACCTCGGAAGGTTATTCCCTATGCTACTATGGTCACTAAACATGTTTGGTCGGATCCTAATGATCGACCAAACGGGCCGTGTTCGAAAGTCTAAGCGGGTGTTTAGTCCGCTTGACTTACGACTCTACACAAGCACTAATCTACAAAGTGACGAGCTAAACATGCTAGAACATGTTTAGTTAAGTTAGAAAACAGGTTTTGATATCAGAACAAATGGTTTTGATACCCTAGAGTAGTTTGGTTACAAAATATGCGAGAAAACGCATTTTGGCTGAAACTACGACTCGTCACTGAGCCTAGATAACGTGGAAATCAATAGGTATAATCACTAGGGACTATAACCATCATGATTACCCTCACGTTATGAAGTTCAAACGAACTTCGCATTGACCATAAACTGGTCAAAGCAGAAAGTCAAACGCAGTTTGACTTTAACGATAAAAACGAATGAAAAGAACGAAAGAATACTTATAGAAGGTCCCCGCAAGCTCTTGATCCGATTTACTCTCAGGTATGAAGTATAAACTTCAACTTATAGAGCCAAAATCAGATTCAAGTGTGAGTTTGCAAGGAAATGAAGGTGGGTATTTATAGGAAAACTAGAGCCGTTCGGATCGTTTCTCGAAGATTGAGCTTTGATCTCATCCGTACAAGTGGGCACATAGTATTTGAATACAAGGGGCACTCAAATACCATCAAAATTGGCCCATAGAATGATCAAAAACATGTCCAAATTCACTGAATACCAGCTGCTGTTTCTAAAAGTGGTTTTCTGCTACTGGGCCTCTCACACGGCCTGTGTAAGCCCACCATATAACCTCACGCGGCCCGCCTGGGCAGACTATACGGAAATTGCAGTTTGGTCCCTAAACTTGAGAAACATGCATTTCAGCCCGTTTTTGACACGTTTAAGCCCCATTAACCTCATTTCAAGGCTCTAAAATGAAGTTAAAGTATAGGGAACTCAAAACATGCTCAAAAATATGTCGGATGTCGGTTCGTTTGGTGGTACGGTTGCGTTGTTCGGTAAATTATGACGGAAGTCGTAACGGACGCAAAAACGATCCAAATCAAGCGACGAATGGATTTTTATCATGCCAAACACTAAAACATAATATTTTAATGATTACATGAATTTTTGGATGTCCGGATATATTCTGAACGTAAAATATGCGCGAAAGTGCAAACTTGTGCACTTTTTGACGCTTTTAGTCCCTATTGATCAATAAAGTTTATTCTAGCATACGAACCACTCAAAGCCTATTTCTAAGCTATGTAGAGGTTATTTAGGGTATGTTTAACTTATGATCAAGTTCCGAAATGTTCGTTACTATACAAATCGGTATAGTTTCGCAGTTTGACACAAATAGTCCCTGCGATCGAATAAACTTGATTTCAACACACCAAACCATCCAAAACTTATTTCTAAGTTATGTGGAAGTTATTTAAGGTATGTTAAGAATATTTCACTATTCCGGAGTGTTTGTTGCATTAAACTGGTTATATTTACGCATCCGTGCGCGTATAACCTTCCAGAAAGCGATTTAGAGCTTGAAATTGGAATCTAATTAAATTGCAAAATCACCAAACACAAATACACACATAATAACACAAAAACACATATAATAACACCAAAGCACATTGTTTTATATTGAACCACGACTACAGAACACAGTTGTCATAGTCTCCCCTACTTCAGGAAATTTCGTCCCGAAATTTTAACTAGAGGAAGCTTGTGAAAACAAATGCGGGTATTTCGCCTTCATCTAGTCCTCACGTTCCCAAGTAAACTCTGGGCCACGTTTGGATTCCCAGCGAACTTTTACCAATCGAATCCGTTTGTTCTTCAACTATTTGAAAGTACGGTCCACGATCTCCACGGGTTTCTCGACGAAGTGCATCGTTTCATCGATTCGGATCTCGTCGAGAGGAATGTGAAGATCAGCGTCAGCTAAACACTTTCGCAGATTGGACACGTGAAAAGTCGGGTGAATATTACCAAGCTCTGGAGGTGGCTCTAGACGATAGGCAACCTTCCCAACTCTTTCCACAATCTTGAATGGTCCCACATATCGAGGTGCAAGTTTTCCATTCTTTCCAAATCTCACGACTCCCTTCCAAGGTGAAACCTTTAGTAGGACATGATCTCCGACTTGAAATTCTAAGGGCATGCGTTGCATATCTGCATAACTCTTTTGACGGCTTCGAGCTATCACAAGATTATCGCGGATTTTCTTGATTTTGTCTGTTGTTTCCAGAACGAGCTCAGTTCCAGTAAGCGAAGCTTCACCGATCTCATTCCAACAGACAGGTGAACGACATTTTCGACCGTAGAGAGCTTCGAATGGTGCCATATTAATACTAGCATGATAGCTATTGTTGTAAGAGAACTCGATTAATGGCAGATGAGAATCCCAATGGCAGATGAGAATCCCAATTACCACCAATGTCTATCACGCATGCTCTAAGCATATCCTCCAAAGTTTGAATCGTTCGCTCAGATTAACTATCTGTTTGGGGATGATAAGCAGTGCTTAGATTCAGTTGGGTTCCCAAAGCAGATTGCATGGTTTTCCAGAAATGAGATGAAAATCGAGCATCACGATCAGAAATGATATCCAAAGGCACATCACGTCGTGTTACAATCCCAGCAACATAAATCTTTGCAAGTTTATCAGCAGATAGATCCTCGCGAATTGGAATAAAATGAGTTGATTTCGTTAATTGATCGATAACAACCCATCGTCCTTCGTTTCAAGTTTAAGCTCAAGTTGATGTGGTAATTCCGTACCCATCAAATTTTGTGAAACACAAAATTGCTGAGCTTGAAGAACACGAGTTTGAAGATCAGATAACGTTTAGAACGCTTCTTCTTGTTTAGGTCCCCACTCAAAAGGCTTATTCTTCTTAGTCAAAGCAGTGAGTGGAACCGCGATCTTTGAGAAGTTTGAAATGAATTGACGATGATAACTAGCAAGACCAAGAAAAGATCGTATCTCTGTAGGTGTTGTTGGTGTATTCTAGTCTTTAATAGCGACAATCTTGGATGGATCCACGTGAATACCCTGCTCATTGACTATATGACCCAAGAATTGAACTTCTTTAAGCCAGAATTCACACTTGGAGAATTTAGCGAAAAGTTGTTCCTTCTTCAGGAGTTCCAATGTTAAGCGAAGGTGTTGCTCGTGCTCGGCTCGAGACTTCAAATAGACTAGAATATCGTCGATGAACACAATAATAACTTGTCTAAATAAGGTTTACAGACCCTATTCATTAAGTCCATAAGGATAGCTGGAGCATTCGTCAAACCAAAAGGCATGACAGTGAACTCATAATGCCCATCTCTTGTGCGGAAAGCAGTTTTGGGAATATCTTCTTCGAGAACGCGAAGTTGATGATACCCAGAACGCAGGTCGATATTTGAAAAGCATGAAGCACCTTGCAGCTGGTCGAAGAAATTATCAATCCGAGGTAGGGGATATCGATTATTGATGGTGAGCTTATTAAGCTCACGATAATCGACACACATTCGAAAAGACCCATCTTTCTTTTTCACGAAGAGGACAGGAGCTCCTCAGGGTGAAAAGCTCGGACGGATGAATCCCTTATCAGATAACTCTTGAAGCTGCTTTGATAATTCTTGCATCTCGGACGGTGCAAGTCGATAAGGCGTTTTCGCAATTGGGTTGGTATTGCGTACAAGGTTAATATGAAACTGGACTTGAAGAACTGGAGGCAAACCAGGCAGTTCATCAGGAAACACCTCTGGATAATCCCGAACAATCGGAATATCCTGTATACTCTTGTTCTTGTCCTTCTCCTTGGGGACAGGTGCTAGGAAATCAACATATCCTTTTCTCAAATAACTTTGGGCTTTTGTTTCTTAAAAGAAACGAGTGTTTAAGGTTCTTTGGGAGATCACAAGTGATCATAAAAATGACAGAACCACACGAGTAGTTTATTTTTGTATTGACATCATAGATTGCATCAAACATTCATACAATTGCATTGGTTCAAAAAAATAAAAACCACAAATTTTTATTTATATAACAACCGCATTGTCTTTAAATGTTAAAAGATAACAACCAGAAGAAATACAAAATACTAATCGTTCACTGCTGCATCATTGATTGCCTCATTGATGTTATACACTCGTCCACGATGGAGAGGGTGAAACCTGAGCTTTAGAGTGTCTAATTATCATGTTTTATGTGTATTTGATGTGTTTATTTGATTAGAATGAGATAACTATGAGAATTTGGTGTTTTGCAGGTAAAGCACACAATTTGGTATAATTACGAGGGTTAAAGATGAAGTTGCAAGTGTAGGATTGGATTTGGCAGCTTGAGAATGAATATTGAAGCTTATTCGGCTGATATGAAAGTTTATGAGTGAAAGGAGTGTGAAAGAGCAAAGTTCGGGGACTAATTCGGTACTTTGTGGAAGTTGTGTGAAGCTCTTATATGCAAGAAATGAGAAAATTATAAGTAGAGGGGCTATTTGGTAATTATTTGAAAGTTATCATATAGTTGAATATGTGAGAAGAATGGAAAACATAAAGTCCAGGGGCCAGTGGGTATTTAATGGAAAGTTATTTTATACTTACACATGTGAGGGAAATGAAGAATTAAAATAGAGGGGCCAAAGTGTTAATTGTTGGAAGTTGATTGTGAGGAGTTGGAAAGGGAGAGAACATCGATCGTAGCCTACAGGTTCATTATTGTAGGTTACGAGTGAATTGTATTGGAAACAAAGTGGACAGAACTTCTAACTCGTAGCTTACGAGTTACTATATTCAGCAAAGAAGAGCCATAAGGAGGTCGACCGTAGCTTACGAGTTGTAACTCGTAGCTTACAGTTTGGGCAGATTGTTCAACAGAGTTTTGTATCTGTAAGCTACGAGTCCTGATTCGTAGC
Organism: Helianthus annuus; assembly: GCF_002127325.2. Classification (NCBI taxonomy): domain Eukaryota; kingdom Viridiplantae; phylum Streptophyta; class Magnoliopsida; order Asterales; family Asteraceae; genus Helianthus; species Helianthus annuus. Next base: position 98,981,098 of record NC_035442.2, read on the forward strand.
TTACGACCCAGTAATGTTGAGAAACGCGAATTAAAGCCTCGAAGACATATATTAGGGTTTGAAAAGTGGGATATCGTCAGCTATCATCTACAATCGATTGAGGGCACTCCAAGACTCAAAGTTGAAGACTTTTTCACCTCAATTCCATCAAGATTCTCCATTCAATCACCAAATCAACCATGACTTCTTCATCAAATCAAGCTTTAGAAGATTCTTCGTGCGAGATGAGCGGCTAAACTTTTTGTGGTTTCCTCCGGATGGAGGTTTTTGTAAGTTGATTGATATTATGTGTTGACACAATCGTTTTACCTGGTGATCTAAGCATTCGATGCTTTTCACCATTGATTTGATTTCTTGATTGTAAACAGTTACGTTTATTTAAACCTTAATTTCTAAGCATTCAGTTCCCGAGAGTTCTAGTAATTGGGATATATTTGACATGGGGTTAGGGTTTGTAAATTGTAATTGATAATCATTCGATAACCTCCCGTTATGTATTGACCGGAGTACTTAGTCGTTGGTTATCACAATTAATTAATCGAGTTTAATACCTATGTCTATGTTGGTTACGATCAAACACATAGTGGAAACTAACTGTAAAACCTGAAATCTGGAGGAACCATCTTCTCTCCTATTGATTTAAACCTTAGTTTTTATTCGTTAATTTAGTTATTTCTCATACCCAATCAAATCCACAACTGAGTTTTATTTTTTTCCTATAGTAGTTAATCAAAACTGAGCATTACACACTTTCCACAATCGTCCTCTGGTTCGATATCCGACTTACTATAGCTACTAGTTTATTTCAGTTTTTGCATGTCAATAACGACAGACATCAAAATGGCGCCGTTGCCGGGGAGGCGTGCGCAAAGTGCTTAGTGTTAAGTTCTAGTTTAGTTAAATATACAAAAATCCAAAACTAGTGTCTTTTTAGTTTGTTCAGATTTACGCGACGTTTTCTTGTTTTTGTTTGTGCAGGTGATCTAGGAAGTGTATGCATCATACTCGGAACTCCGGGAAATCATCACCATTAGTGTTCGACCCAGAGATCGAGAGAACAGTAAAGCATACAAAGCGAGTATTACACCGTGAGAACAAGATTCTACAATCACCTATACCGACATCTAAAACAATGGAGAACTCAACAACCCCCGAGAAACAACCGCAAGACCCACTTCCACAGCAACAATTCTCACCAACACCTACCCAACCTTCACCGAACAATACCATACCAGTTTCACCACCGCCACCACAGTCCACACAACCTACTTCTACATCTCCAGTACCATCATTCTCAACCTTTTTCCCAAACTTTGACAACACTCAACCAATTTCCACCCAAGCAACATCCCTTCAATACCCAAGTGCAACCCAGACTCTCAATTTACAGCATTCGTCTCCTTATGTTAGAATCATTCCCGATGATGTTGCAGCACCAAGTCAGACTCAAGCACCTAATGCAACATCAATTCCGCCAGCCACCCGACCGGTTATTTCACGGCAAAGTCAGCCAATGCCACATCTTTATAGATCAGCCATTTATGAGCAAGGAAATAATTCGGGGGATTTCAACGATGGTTTTGAGGAATATGATAACTACGTGGGTCAAAACGAGAGACAAGTAGTCAATATGGGTACCTATGAGAAGCAAACAGTTGGGGCAGGTGGATTCGAAAGAGTCAATCAAGGGAATTTGGGGTATCAACAATATGTACAACCAACGCAGATACCACAACAACATCATCAACCTGACCCACTCAATCAGCAGCCTGCTCCGAGAAGGCCGGTGGTGGATATTCCATTACCACCACCAGTACCTCAGATGCAGGGTCAGGCAAGACCGTTGCCACGAAACTTACACCGACAGGCGATTTTACCGGAAAGAATTCCACGACGAAATAATCAGGGTCTAGTTCGAGGTATCGAGAGCCACTTCAGGCCTGCTATAGCTAACAACCCATCACCGGTTGTAATCCCGCAACTACACGGAGGGCGGTCATTCGAAGTACGAACGCAATCAATATCCAGTCTGCCTAAATTCCATGGTTACACACATGAAGAACCATATCTACACATTGCTGCATATGATGCACTTTGCAACATAATTATCAGCCAAGGTTTCTCAGTTGATGATGTGAAATTGGTATTCTTCCAATTGACACTTGAAGACAAAGCGCAACAATGGTTCCATTCGCTACCGTCAGCTTCGATTTTCACATGGGATGAAATGCAGCAACAATTTTTAGATGAATTCTATACTCATTTTCGCACCAACGATGCCAGGAAAGATATTAGGGGGTTTCGACAACAGCCCGATGAGTTATTTCCCGAAGCGTTTAATCGCTTTAAAATGATGCTCAAGAACTGTCCGCATCATGATATTTATTTGTGGGAGCTTATGAATACGTTCCACGAAGGCCTTACACATGAAGATGCAAGGGATGTAAATTCGATATCCAATGGTACTTTTGGAACAAACTATGAAGAGGATGATTGGGAATATTTAGAAAGAACCGCAAGGGCGTTAAAACGTAAGGCTCAATCTTCTAGAAATGCAAGACAGTCGACAGTGAGAGCAGTAGAGAATCCACCGGAAGTAAATGGTCAGTTTCCGTTGTGTGGACATTGTGGGGATATAGGGCATATAGTAGATCAATGCCCAACCATTCTTGGTGAAAGTGAAGATGTGAACTATGTGCAAGGTGGGGGTGGTGGAAGAAATTTCAACATGCAATCCAACACATATCACCCGGGCCTTAGAAATCACCCGAATTTTAGCTATGGGAATACGAATAATCTGCTAAATCCGGGATTTCAAGGCAACAATCAGTCTGGTGGCCAAAGAAACTTCAATCAGAATCGATTTCAAGGCAACTTTCAGGGTGGCTACCAAAACGATCAAAGAGGACCAACTGGGCCTTCTAACACTTCGGGAATACTGATATGATGGAGATGTTGAAAGCAATTCAGCTTGACTTACAAAATCAAAGGCTTGAGTTGAAAAATCTTGCTCAAAAGGAGGAGATGCGAGATAAAGCCGTTCAATCATTAACCACACAAATGGCCCAACTTGCAACCGATGTGAAGGAGCTGAAGCAGCAACAAGGGAAGCTGCCAAGTGATACTCAACCAAACCCCAAGAATCCACGGAGCACATTGATCAGTGGGGTAAATCCAGTTCCTAATAATACTCGTTATGACAATGGTGTGTCTGCTTCAAATGTGATTGCAGGTCTAAATGAAGCGGTTGTGGAAGAAAGTGGAATCGATTTGGGGGAACCGGTTGTCTCCATCAGAGTTGGGAAGTTCAAAATCCACAAGGCATTGCTGGACTATGGAGCAAGAGTGAGCGTGTTACCTGGTAGCTTGTATGACCAGTATGACTTCGGTCTGCTACAAGCGTGTGATAGCATGGCCATGTTCGCAGATGCGAGTTTGAAACGACCACGGGGGGTTGTGAAGAATGTGGTCATCCAACTTGGCGATTTTTACTACCCGGTTGATTTTATGGTGGTCGATTATGAACCATCGCTTACATACGAGCAGCCACAGGTAGTTTTGGGTCGCCCATTCCTATATACCGCGAACGCCCAGATTGATTGTCGAAGCGGAATGATCACCATGAGCTATAAGAATCGTAAGTTGTACTTTAATGTGTTTTTAAAAACTATTTCTTACGATCCTGTTAATGATGCTTGTCACACAGTTGCTACTAATGAACATGATTCAAGTGTGACAAAGGACAGGTTAGAGGCGAGTGGATATCGGGTGAAGAAGTCAAGTGTGAGAAGGCCATTTGGCGGAGGAAAACCACCTGATGGTGGGTTTGGATGGGGTAGTGAAACTGTAGTTAACCCCAACCGAAGTGAAACAGTGACCCTCCCTAAAAACTGGATGGATATGTACGGAGAGACATGGGAGGGAAAACGTGCAGCTGAACCACCTTGAACATCAGGTACGGTCTGGCTGAAGACCTAAAACTTAGCGCTCTCGGGAGGCAGCCCGAGGATGTAGAGCAGTGTACCTTGTTTTGTGTTGTTTTGTTTTGGTGTTGTGTTTGTGTTTTAATAGGTTCTTGATTCTATCTTCACGGATGCAATAATTCAAGTGTGGGGATGTTTCGCAACATCCCCGGTAAGATATCAAAGAATCGATGGAATGCGTCTATTTTGGTTAAAGCACAACAACAGCATCACTACAGACACATGATCAGGTGCATGTGTTTATCTGTCTTACCTTATTTTTGGTGTGCTTTGTTGTTTTTGGTGGTGTGAAACTTTGTTTTGTTTAGGGGATGTGTTTTGTTTGTTTTGTTATGAGTTAGCTGCTCATTTAGGTTAGTTGGTTTGTTTTCTCGGGCTTATAGTTTAAAAGCACCATACATTGGGGACAATGTATCCCAAGTGTGGGGATGTGGGAGCCCGGGAAGGGATTTATGGATAAAGCTTGTAGAGATTGAAATGTGATTGAAATCGATGAAATTTGAAAAAATTGAAAATTTTGGAAATTTAAAAAAAAAAAAATCATCGCCTTAAACAAGCTAATTGGATATGAAAACCTGAAGTTTCAATCACTAATAGGCTTCTTACCGGTAGTAGGCTAGATTAGTCCCTTGTCATGGTTGTCCCTTTAAGTTTCATGAGAGTAGGTTTGATAAGCGTTTTTATAGAAAATGAATGAAAAGAGATGTCTATCTAGGGGTAACATGTTTTTAATTGCATATGCTACATGTCGTCAACCTTTTTACCTTTTCTTGGTGAGATCTTGAGCCTGTAGATGGATAGGATACATTATATGACGAATTCATTTGTTGAGTGCAGACTACGTGTTATTTTGTTTTAGAATTGTATGATTCGATGCATGCTAAGACTGTGGGTTTGACATGTGCACATAGATGATAAAGCCATTAGGATTTTCCTATTACACCCTTTTGTGTTTGTGTTTCTTCCGTTTTATTCACCAATTTCCCTTAGTAACCCTGTTGAGCCTAACTACCTTTCGTTTGTTCGCCCATTGTCTGTTGTGAAAAACCGACTGTGATGATATCGTTATGAAAAATTTGAGAAAATTTGAAAAAAAAGAAAAAAAAAAAGAAAAATAGAAAAATATGTGAAGGAAAAAAAAAGAGAAGTATTGTGAATATCGTATATATGTTTGGGTGGAAACCAACTCAATAGTATAAGTTGTGTGTGAATAAAGTTATCACGGTTTGGTTATTGTTTGTGAGCCAACTAGAAAAGAAAAAGAACCTAAAAATATATTCATACCTTTACCCTAAGCCCAAAACCCGAAAGTCCTTTTGATATGTGCCACGTTAGATGATACAGTGGAGGTGTGATTGTCATACAAGAATATGATTACAGGATTTCATGTTTGCTTTTTGAGTGTTTTATATACTAGCACATTACACGCTAGTCCAGATATTAACCGGAGAGGAGAGTACATTGTGAGGGGTGTGTAGCATGTGTTTAATTGTAAACATGTTAGTTTTAGAAGTATAAGTCTTGAGTTTTAAAATTGCATCATTTACTTGTCAGACCGTCAATCTCGATTGTGTCAGTCTATGGGATGGGTATGACTTGGGACTGAACAGGTTGAATCGGTTAGGGAGTTTAGAGGTGTTGTTGCTATGGTGACTAGTTCTAGTTGGTTTGCTTGGGGACAAGCAAAGGCAAGTGTGGAAATGTGATGGAGAGGGTGAAACCGGAGCTTTAGAGTGTCTAATTGTCATGTTTTATGTGTATTTGATGTGTTTATTTGATTAGAATGAGATAACTATGAGAATTTGGTGTTTTGCAGGTAAAGCACACAATTTGGTAATTACGAGGGTTAAAGATAAAGTTGCAAGTATAGGATTGGATTTGGCAGCTTGAGAGTGAATATTGAAGCTTATTCGGGTGATATGAATGTTTATGAGTGAAAGGAGTGTGAAAGAGCAAAGTTTGGGGACTAATTCGGTACTTTGTGGAAGTTGTGTGAAGCTCTTATATGCAAGAAATAAGAAAATTATAAGTAGAGGGGCTATTTGGTAATAATCTAAAAGTTATCATATAGTTGAATATGTGAGAAGAATGGAAAACATAAAGTCCAGGGGCCAGTGGGTATTTAATGGAAAGTTATTTTATACTTACACATGTGAGGGAAATGAAGAATTAAAGTAGAGGGGCCAAAGTGTTAATTATTGGAAGTTGATTGTGAGGAGTTGGAAAGGGAGAGAACATCGATCGTAGCCTACAGGTTCATTACTGTAGGTTACGAGTGAATTGTATCGGAAACAAAGTGGACAGAACTTCTAACTCGTAGCTTACGAGTTATGACTTGTAGCTTACGAGTTACTATATTCAACAAAGAAGAGCCATAAGGAGGTCGACCGTAGCTTACAAGTAGTAACTCGTAGCTTACGGTTTGGGCAGATTGTTCAACAGAGTTTTGTATATGTAAGCTACGAGTCCTGATTCGTAGCTTACGACCCGGTAATGTTGAGAAACGCGAATTAAGGCCTCGAAGACATATATTAGGGTTTGAAAAGTGGGATATCGTCATCTATCATCTAAAATCGATTGAGGGCACTCCAAGACTCAAAGTTGAAGACTTTTTCACCTCAATTCCATCAAGATTCTCCATTCAATCACCGAATCAACCATGATTTCTTCATCAAATCAAGCTTTTGAAGATTCTTCGTCGAGATGAGCGGCTAAACTTTTTGTGGTTTCCTCCGGATGGAGGTTTTTGTAAGTTGATTGATATTATGTGTTGACACAATCGTTTTACCTGGTGGTCTAAGCATTCGATACTTTTCACCATTGATTTGATTTCTTGATTGTAAACAGTTACGTTTATTTAAACCTTAATTTCTAAGCATTCAGTTCCCGAGAGTTCTAGTAATTGGGATATATTTGACATGGGGTTAGGGTTTGTAAATTGTAATTGATAATCATTCAATAACCTCCCGTTATGTATTGACCGGAGTACTTAGTCGTTGGTTATCACAATTAATTAATCGAGTTTAATACCTATGTCTATGTAGGTTACGATTAAACACATGGTGGAAACTAACTGTAAAACCTGAAATCTGGAGGAACCATCTTCTCTCCTATTGATTTAAACCTTAGTTTTTATTCGTTAATTTAGTTATTTCTCATACCCAATCAAATCCACAACTGAGTTTTATTTTTTTTTCTATAGTAGTTAATCAAAACTGAGCATTACACACTTTCCACAATCCTCCTCTGGTTCGATATCCGACTTACTCTAGCTACTAGTTTATTTCGGTTTTTGCATGTCACTAACGACAGACATCAGTCCACGTGCTGGATTCACATTGACGTTGACGTTCGCATTCGGGTTTGCATTAGCATTCGCGTTTGCATTCACTAGTCTTGGACAGTTGTTGCGAAAGTGACTAAATTCTCCATAGTTGAAACATGAACCCGATGGGAATCTTGCAGCATTCCCCTGAACCGGAGCTTGAACCTGAGCAACCTGATTCTGTCCCAAACGACAAATATTGGCCAAATGCCCAAGTTTTCCACACGTTGTGCATTGCTTGCAAGCTTGTTGTGCAACGTGATGACCGTTGCAGCGAGCACAATGAGGTGCGGTGCTAGCATACACTTTCTTTGCAGGAGGCTGAGCCGGTGGGTTCTGATCAGTCTGTGCCGTAACAGCAAAATTCTGGGCGCCCTTTCGCTTCCTTGATTTCTTCGATATCTCACCTTCCTTACCCTTACCCTTATCCTTGTTCTTTTCAGAATCAGCCGACTTCTTCTTATCCCCCTCATGGGTAAGTTTCCCCTTTCTGACTTGCGACTCAGTCAGGGTAGCAGACAACTCGATTGCGTGACGGATGGTAGTAGGATTAACGCCGGTCACAATATCTTGAATGGAATCGGGTAAACCATCGATGTATCTCTCGATTGCTTTCTCCAGAGGGGTAACCATAGTGGGACACAATAGACTGAGTTCCTCAAAACGATCCGTGTACGCACGATGTTCAGCCCCATCTTGCTTTAGATCGTCAAACTCTCGCTCCAAAGCCCGAATTTCATGACGGGGACAAAACTCTTTCATCGTGAGAGCCGAAGCTCATCCCATGTTTGTGCCAACGCCACTTCGGCACCCCTATCGCGCATAACACCATTCCCCCAGGTAAGCGCTCGCTTCTCAAACACGCTTGAAGCAAATTCAACCTTCCGCGCATTCGGACACTGCACATGTATGAATGTGCTCTCGATACTCTTAAACCACTACAAGAGCGCAGTTGCTCCATGCGACCCAGAAAACTTTAGAGGCTTAGCAAAATTGAAGCTCTTGAAGTTACACGGTGCATTGTTGTTGTTATTATTGTTGTTGAATATCTCATGGACTTGGGTCACAACGCCTGGAGGCACAGCAGCCACTTGCTGAGAAACCAAGGCTGCGATTTCTTCAATAGTGAAAGATTGTGCTTCACGTCGAGGAGGCATTGTCTAATAAGGAAGCAAGAGAAACGAGTGAGGTTGAAAAGCAAAAGAGGTATTGAAAATACCGTCAAAACACCAGAAAGGCGATCATTTGTTCGTTACCTCGAACAAACAAACGACACGGAGTGACTAATCAAAGTAAATGGATCAAAAATAATGTATCGCCGAAGACATGCTCGCCTATAAGTGGACACTCACCCCAAGAGTTCCCAGGTAAGAGTGTCTGGTCCAATACTGCGGATTTGTACGAACACTCTAGCCTTAGACAGAAGACCCAGGGTACAGGCACCCACCCTTCCAGTTTGCACGTGTTCACACTATCTATACCCAAACTTTGACGAGATTTTGAAAACTTAAAGGGTTCAAAACCATATAACAGAGGGTTCAAAACCTAGTAATCAATCATCCTAGAACAGATGATTAGTTTTCAAAGCGGATTCGAACTTAGTGTTCTCATTGTGGTTATCACCTAAGGGTAGGTGACGATATCGTTTTTTTTTTTAAAATCTAAACGCAAGTAAACTTGCATTAGGGTCCTAAAGTTATAGTCTAGGTCAAAGCATTACTAATAACCAAATTCCCTATAACCATTGGCTCTGATACCAACTTCTTCTGTCACACCCCGACCACGTAGGACAACAAACCGTGGCGGAAACGTGGGGGAGTGTTGCAACAGAATAATTGTTTCATAACCATGGATACAAAAAGAGTTTCGTTTTATTGATAATATTGAACATTACATTGTCTTAACACATCACAAATAAACTACATATCTTCTATCACTTGTTATTATGTCACTAAGGCCTTGTCCAGATCCTACGTGACGCATGCATCCTAGAATCAATCAAGCAACATCACCTGAAACATATGTAAAAACAAAGTCAGCAAAGAAATGCTGGCGACTACATAGGTTTTATAAGAGTATCGGAATCATGGCTTCGTTTACATGTTGTTGTACTTAATTAGACTACAAGAGTCAAAATACCAACCTTGTTTTGAAAAATGTATTGCAACATAATTAACCAACTCAAAACAAGATGGTTATAGTTTATAAAATCTCGTAGCCATGATTCTTAACCCCAAAAACATTTGTTTTAGAAAACCAACTTGTAAAAAGAAAACCAATTTGTAAAAACTCGTTAAAAACTCTTATGGTTTATATCCTTTAGAAAAACATTGTTCTGTGACATCGTTTCAAAATCGTTTACCCAAGTGAACTAAATAACGCCACGATATGTAGTATGATGAAAACACTTATATATAGGAAGTACCAGCAGCGTATCCACCATGCTTTCATCACATTACACCCGTCCCGTTATCTAAACACTAACCAAAAACCAATTGTTTACCCAAATCGTTTAACTCGTTAAAATCTTTTAAATCATCCTCGTTTTAATTTGTGAAAAACTATTTATGGTCGTCTCGCTAACAACATTCAAACCTTCGTGACTCGATCACCTCGCTTCTCGCTTCTCGCTTCTCGAATTAACAAACTACCAAAGGGTAAGTTAACAAACATCAGATTCAGTCGCTACCCACAACCCCCACACATAACCATGGGTGTCGTAAAGTAACAGGATTTGTCAGATCCTATGGTACCATAACCTAATACTGCTCGGTTGGGCCAAAATTAATGAATGTCATTTGTTATGTAACTACAACCATCAAGTTTTGTTCACATTATTGAAATCGTTAGTAGTTTAGTAAAAATCGTTTTAATCGTTTTTGAAATCATCGTTTAAACCTTGAAAACATTTCGTACATATGAATCACCCCAAAACATTTAAAAACAGTAAAATAGGGGAACTATGTACTCACATGAAGTGCAAAGTATCCTCAATCAATAGAACTTCAAACAACCCAAGCAAACCAGAGAAATCAAGTAGCACCTAATAATCGAACCACTAGTCAAACAATAAACGCCTAAATCAGACGATCGGATAGAATGAGGTCTTGTAAACCAAATGAGTGTTGGAACTCATGTGATATGGTTTAACAAAGCCTACATCCTAAATTGAAACCTAACCTAAGTGCTTTCGACCCATCGCGACCCATTAAGGTAGCTTACGCTGCTTTAACGCGTCGTGCGCGCAATGCGCATTTGAGACGTCTAACTAGTCCTATGACAAGTATTATACGCCAAAACATGTTTAATTATGTTACATAATTAGTTACGTGACAAAAGTTTGGGTTACATATGCTTAATTACCAATTACGCATGAAAAGGGTATTTTGGTAATTTACCTATGGCATATAAACTACTTATTATACAACTACCTAAACTAGGTGACCATAAGGTATAACCTCGGAAGGTTATTCCCTATGCTACTATGGTCACTAAACATGTTTGGTCGGATCCTAATGATCGACCAAACGGGTCGTGTTCGAAAGTCTAAGCGGGTGTTTAGTCCGCTTGACTTACGACTCTACACAAGCACTAATCTACAAAGTGACGAGCTAAACATGCTAGAACATGTTTAGTTAAGTTAGAAAACAGGTTTTGATATCAAAACAAACGGTTTTGATATCAAAACAAACGGTTTTGATACCCTAGAGTAGTTTGGTTACAAAATACGCGAGAAAACGCATTTTGGCCGAAACTACGACTCGTCACTGAGCCTAAATAACGTGGTAATCAGTAGGTATAATCACTAGGGACAATAACCACGTGATTACGCTCACGTTATGAAGTTCAAACGAACTTCGCATTGACCATAAACTGGTCAAAACAGAAAGTCAAACGCATTTTGACTTTAACGATAAAAACGAATGAAAAGAACGAAAGAATACTTACAGAAGGTCCCCGCAAGCTCTTGATCCGATTTACTCTCAGGTATGAAGTATAAACTTCTACTTAGAGAGCCAAAATCAGATTCAAGTGGGAGTTTGCAAGGAAATGAAGGTGGATATTTATAGGAAAACTAGAGCCGGTAGGATCGTTTCTCGAAGATTGAGCTTTGATCTCATCCGTACAAGTGGGCACGTAGTATTTGAATACAAGGGGCACTCAAATACCATCAAAATTGGCCCATAGAATGGTAAAAAACATGTCCAAATTCACTGAATACCAGCTGCTATTTCTGAAAATGGTTTTCTGCTACTGGGCCTCTCACACGGCCCGCGTAAGTCCACCATATAACCTCATGCGGCCCGCCTGCGCAGACTATACATAAATTGCAGTTTGGTCCATGAACTTGAGAAACATGCATTTCGGCCCATTTTTGACACGTTTAAGCCCCGTTAACCTTATTTCAAGGCTCTAAAATGAAGTTAAAGTATAGGGAACTCAAAACACGCTCAAAAATATCTCGGATGTCGGTTCGTTTGGTCGTACGGTTGCATTGTTCGGTAAATTACGACGGAAGTCGTAACAGACGCAAAAACGATCCAAATCAAGCGACGAATGGATTTTTATCATGCCAAACACTAAAACATAATATTTTAATAATTACATGAATTTTTGGATGTCCGGATATATTCAGAACGTAAAATATGCGCGAAAGTGCAAACTTGTGCACTTTTTGACGCTTTTAGTCCCTATTGATCAATAAAGTTTATTCTAGCATACCGAACCCCTCAAAGCCTATTTCTAAGCTATGTAAAGGTTATTTAGGGTATGTTTAACTTATGATCAAGTTCCGAAATGTCCATTACTATGAAAATCGGTATAGTTTCGTAGTTTGACACAAATAGTCCCTGCGATCGAACAAACTTGATTTCAACACACCAAACCATCCAAAACTTATTTCTAAGTTATGTGGAGGTTATTTAAGGTAGTTAAGCCTATTTCACTATTTCGGTGTGTTTGTGGCATCAAACTGGTTATATTTACGCATCCGTGTGCGTATAACCTTCAAGAAAGCGATTTAGAGCTTGAAATTGGAATCTAATTAAATTGCAAAATCACCAAACACAAATACACACATAATAACACAAAAACACATATAATAACACCAAAGCACATTGTTTTATATTGAACCACGACTACAGAACATAGTTGTCACATATTCGCCTGGGGTTGCGTATAGTCCCGGTTCAAAAGGTATAACAAAGCTCAAAAGACCAAGAGTTCAAGTGTTGAAGCGGTTCCTAGGGTAACAGATACTATGTTAGGGAATCGACACCTAAATCGGAAGATCGGGTAGAATGAGGTCTTGTAAACCAAATGAGTATTGGAACTCATGTGATATGGTTTAACAAATCCTACATTCTAAATCGAAACCTATCCTAAGTGCTTACGACCCTTTACGACCCGTTAATGGTAGCTTACGCCACTTTAACGCGTCATTCACGCAAAAGCGCGTTCGAGACGCCTAACTAGTCTTATGACAAGTATTATATGCCTTAACATATCTAATTATGTTATATAATCAGTTTAGATGTCAAAATATGTGTTACATATGCTTAAAATGAAATTATGCGAAAAAGGGCATTTTGGTCATTTTCCTAAGGCATATAAACTATCTATCATACAACTAACTAAACGAAGTGACCAAAAGGTATAACCTCGGAAGGTTATTCCCTATACAACTATGGTCACATAAATGTTTGGTCGGATCCTAAGGATTGACCAAACGGGTCGGGTTCAAAAGTCTAAGCGGTTGTTTAGACCGCTTATCTTAGGACCCTACACAAGCACTAATCCTAAAGTGACGAGTTAAAGATGTTAAAACATGTTTAACGAAGTTAGAAAACAAGTTTGATATCAAAACAAACGGTTTTGATACCCAAGAATAGTTTGGTTGCAAAATATGCATAGACGCGTATTTTGACCGAAACTATGACTCGTCACTACACCTAATCAACGTGGTAATCAGTAGGTATAGTCACATGGGACTATAACCATTGTGATTACGCTCACGTTGCGAAGTTCAGACGAACTTCGTGTTGACCATTGACTGGTCAAAGCAGAAAGTCAAACATTGTTTGACTTTCAAGCTTAAAAACGCATAAAAGAACGAAAGAAGCTTACAAAGGGTCCATGTTAGGAAGATATGATCTATAAATTCTCAGGTATGAAGCATTTGAGCTTCAACTTAGAGAATTCAATCTGATCAAGTGAGTTGCAAACGAATTCATGAGGGGTATTTATAGTTTTCAGGTAACCGTTAAGATCATTCATCGAAAACCGAGCTTCAATCTGAGCCGTACAAGTGTGCCCATGGTTTTAGAATACCATGGGTGCCCCAAAATGGCCCATAGATTGCTTAAAAACCATGTGCAAACCCAAAAACCCAGCAGCTGATTGAAATCAGCTTGTTTTGCAGGTCTGATGTTTTTACGCGCCCCGCGTAGACTCTGGAAGAGTCTTACGCGCCCCTCCTGGCCAAAATTTGGCAGATTTGTCAATTTTAGTCCCTGCAGCCTAAAAACTTGCATTTTAATGCATTTTTGACACGTTTAAGCCCCGTTAACCTCATTTCAAGGCTCTAAAATGAAGTTAAAGTATAGGGAACTTAAAATATGCTCAAAGACATCATGGATGGCGGTTCGTTTGGCCGTACGGTTGCGTTATTCGGGTAATTATGACGGAAGTCGTAACGAACGCAAAAACGATCCAAATTAAGCGACGAATGGAATTTTATCATGCCAATCACTAAAATAAAATATTTTAATGATTACATAAATTTTCGGATGTCCGGATATATTCAGAACTTAAGATATGCGCGAAAATGCAAACTTATGCACTTTTTGACGCTTTTAGTCCCTATTGATCAAGAAAGTTTATTTTTGTGCACCAAACACCTCAAAGCCTATTTCTAAGCTATGTAAAGGATATTTAGGGCATGTTTAACTTATGATCAAGTTCCGGAATGTTCGATACTATGTGAATCAGCAGACTTTCGTAGCTTGACGCAAATAGTCCCTGAGTGTGAATAAACTTGTTTTTTGACACACCGAAGCTTTCAAAACTTATTTCTAAGTTATATAAAAGTTATTTAAGGTATGTTAAGCCTATTTCACTGTTCCGGAGTGTTTACCGCATTAAACTGATTACGTTTACGCATCAGTTCGCGTTTAACATTCAAGAAAGCGATTTAAAGCTTGAATCGACGATCTGTCCGATCAACTGCAAGGGGCAAGTTACTTCTCCAAGATTGATTTGAGGTCTGGTTACCATCAACTGAAGGTTAGAGATGAAGATGTGCACAAGACTGCATTTAGGACTCGTTATGGTCATTATGTGTTCTTAGTGATGCCTTTTAGGCTCCCCTAATGCACCAGCAGCGTTCATGGATCTCATGAATCGCGTTTGCAAACCCTACTTGGACAAGTTTGTCATCGTCTTCATTGATGACATTCTTATTTATTCAAAGAATCAGGCTGACCATGAGAAACACCTTCATTGTATTCTTAAAATTCTTTAGCAAAAAAAGCTCTACGCTAAGTTTTCAAAATGTGAGTTCTGGCTTCGTGAAGTCCAATTCCTTGGACATGTGGTTAGTGAGCGTGGTATCCAGGTGGATCCCACTAAGATTGAAGCCATCTTGAATTGGCAAGAGCCGAAGACGCCCACAGAGATTCGTAGCTTCTTGGGACTGGCAGGATATTATAGACATTTTATTGAAAACTTCTCGAGGATTGCTGCACCCCTAACTTCATTGACTCGCAAGAATATCAAATTTGATTGGGGTCCCAAGCAGCAAGAATCCTTTGAGATTCTTAAGCAGAAGCTAAGCAATGCACCTGTATTAACATTGCCTGAAGGGATTGAAGAATTTGTGGTTTACTGCGCCGCATCACACACAGGTATAGGGTGTGTGCTTATGCAAAAAGGCAAGGTTATTGCCTATGCTTCCCGACAATTAAAGGTGCACGAGAAGAATTACACCACCCACGATTTGGAGTTGGGTGCCGTTGTATTTGCACTGAAGCTTTGGAGGCATTACCTATATGGGACTAAGTGTGTGATCTATTCTGACCACAAGAGCCTTCAGCATCTGTTCAATCAAAAGGATCTGAACATGAGACAGCGTCGATGGATGGAGACACTGAATGATTATGATTGTGAATCCGATATCATCCAGGTAAAGCGAATGTAGTCGCTGATGCTTTAAGTAGAAAAGAAAGGGTTAAGCCCATCAGAATCAATGCCAAGAGCATTGAATTGAAGAACAGCTTGAATGAAAGATTGTTAGCCGCTCAGAAGGAAGTTGTATTAGAAGCCAACTATTCGAAAGAAAAGTTGGGAGTAACTGCTGAACAGTTATCATATGGCAAGGATGGAATCCTAAGATTGAATGGGTGAATATGGGTTCCAATCTATGGGGGGGCTTCGGGACGTTATCCTTCAAGAAGCCCATAGTTCCAAGTATTCTGTTCATCCTGGCAGTGATAAGATGTACCAGGATTAAAAGGCAAATTACTGGTGGATAGGTTTGAAGAAATCTATAGCCATTTATGTGGCCAAACGTTTGACATGCGCGCAAGTTAAAGCAGAACACCAGAAGCCGTCAGGTTTGCTACAATAGCACAAACTTCCCACCTGGAAGTGGGAAATGGTAACTATGGATTTTATCACTAAGTTACCGAAGACAAAGCGAGGAAATGATACTATTTGGGTTATAGTAGATAGATTGACTAAGCCCACTTCTTACCTATTAAGGAAACACACAGCTCAGATAAGTTAGCTCAGCTGTACGTGGACGAGATTGTATCTCTTCACGGAGTGCCAGTGTCTATCATATCTGATTCGGATATAAGGTATACATCGCATTTTTGGAAAAGCTTTCAGCAATCCCTAGGCACTCGATTAAATTTCAGCACTGCATATCATCCACAGACGGATGGTCAAAGCGAGCGTACAATTCAAACGCTGGAGGATATGTTAAGGGTTTGTGTTATTGATCTAGGTGGAAGTTGGGATGATCATCTTCCATTGATAGAGTTTTCATATAATAATAGTTATCATTCGAGTATACAAGCTGCAACTTTGAAGCCTTGTATGGAAGGAAGTGCAGAACGCCAGTTTGCTGGGTGGAATTTGGAGATGTCCAACTAACAGGACCTGATATAGTCCTGGAGATGACAGATAACATTGTGCAGATACGTGATCGTCTCAAAGCTGCCAGGGATAGGCAGAAAAGCTACGCAGATAATAGGCGTAAACCTCAAAAATTCGAGGTAGGTGATAAAGTGCTACTTAAAGTATCACCTTGGAAAGGGGTGATGCGTTTTGGCAAGAAAGGAAAATTAAGCCCATGATACATAGGACCATTCGAGATCAACGAATGTGTCGGAACAGTGGCGTACAAGTTAAACCTGCCTGAAGAGCTCAGCGGGATCCATAATGTGTTCCACATTTGCAATCTGAAGAAGTGTCTAGATGATGAGTCGCTAGCCATGTCACATAAAGATGTGCATATTGATGAGAGCTTAAAGTTGTTGAAAAACCTTTGTCGATCGAGGATCGACAGGTTAAGAAGCTTCGAAAGAAGCATGTACCGATTGTGAAGGTTAAATGGGATGCCCGTAGAGGTCCCGAGTATACGTGGGAGGTTGAGTCCACAATGAAGCAGAAGTACCCTCATTTATTTCAGTAAATCTTGAGGTCGAGATTTCTTTTAAGGGGGTGAGGATGTAACACCTCGTAAAAACGCGACCAATATAATAAAGACACGTGTCATGGACTATAAACGTGTAAGGAATTATTTCTGAGGGATTGAAATTGTCAAACAATGTAAATATGTGATAAAGGGATCCAAAGTGTCATCATGCCATTCTTGTGCCTCTGAATGACCTCACACGACTTTCGTATTCATTAACGGATAATTTATCGAACTTAGGAAGTCGTTTATGCTTAAAATAAGGATCTTGTGAAACATAGGGGTTGAAAGTGCCAACATGTTGAAAGTAACCTCTGAGTGACCTTTTAACGATTCTAAAAACATTGTGATAATTTATTTTAATCCCAAGAATGACGGATATTAAATTCATGGAGTTTCGACGCATTTAAATAATCAAAGTACTAATTGCAAGTAATAAGGGTTAAAAGCGTCAACGTTGAAATTTAAGACCACTCGGGTGACCTCGTAACTAACCGGGAGCTTAACGAAGTTTGTTTATAACTTAGAGTCCTTAAAAATTAAGTTTGGGGGTTAAAAGTGCAATAAATGCAAGTTAAAATAAAGATTTGAAGGACCAGGGACCAAAATTGCAAAACTGGCAAACTTGTGACCGGACCCGACCTCTACGCGGGCCGCGTAGGCCTTCGGCCATGGGTTACGCGGGCCGCCTAAAACGCCCATATACATAATTCTTGGACAGATGCCTGTTCCAGCCAGTTCCACCGCCTTTAAAGCCTAGTTTTCGAATTCAGGGGCTGCACCAACAGATTTTCATGCATAGGGGACACCTGGGATGATCAGAATTCAATTGTAGACTTGTGTGGAGCAATCTTGTGATGTTTTAATTCCTACATAATGAGTTCTTGTATTCTTGTTCATTTGCTCATTTGCAAATATCATTCTCAAACACTCTCTGGAGCTCTCTGGACTTCAAGCAAGATTCCACAAGCTCCTAATTCGTGCTAAGGGCCTTTGTAAGCAATCTTAGCCTCTCTAGTTCATGTTTTATTAGTTTAATGACCAAAAGTCAAAGCCGTCGTAATTAAGCTTTGACTTAGTGATTAATCACTAATGGTCCAGTCATTTTTCAAATTGAAAGTGGCTATGAGTTGGTAATTATGTGGGTAATAAACCCTTAAAAGGGCACCCTCTGATTTCCACTCTAACTTGGTCAATTGTCGGGTCAAACTTAATATTAAAAAGTCAACAGAAAGCTATTTTGCAAATAAATTCATAATTAGCAATGTAGAAGATATGGAACCTGTTTTAACACTAAAATAACTTGGCAATTAATGTTCAACCCGACAATTCTGAGTTTAGGCTCGGTTCGGAACCGAAAGTCGCAAAAGAAGACTTTTGCTTTGACTTTCAGTTCTGACCCGATTTAGCTTAGTTTAGATATGCCTCAAGGTTCCTTTAGGACCATATTATAAGTTAGTAAAACCCTCTGAGGTTATACTACATGGTTCCTTAATTATCCGATTCATTTGCATGTTTCCGTTAATTGCTTAAATGTTGACCATTATGCCCTTTTGACCTTAAAACGAGATTTTTGAAAATGTGAGAGGACAAAAACCTTTATTACTAATTTATAAACTTGTCCTAAAAATTTGACATCAGTTTGAGGTCTAAATTAGGAGTTATGCTCAATATCGTAATTCGAAAGCTTTTTATTAATTAAACGGCATTTTCAACATAAAACCTATTTAAACCCAAATTTTGACACCAAAACTTTTACCTACTGATGTAATATAATATTTTGGAATTTTTGAAGATTTTTATTTATTTTTAAACTGATCATAACATAGGGTTCTTGCTCAGTAATTGTCGGTTATACCCTTTTTACTAATAAAATGAGTTTTACATAACATTTTGATACCAAACCTTTTGCTACTGATTTTATATGTTAAAGAAAATATTTTAAGCCTTCTGGACTGATAAAAATCTCAGGTTTCCTTATATAACCTGAAAATCGCTTAAAACCGACCTTTTACGCGTTTTAAACGCATAGTATGGATTAAAACTATTTTTAACATATAAGACTTAATACCTACTGATGTTTTAAGTAAAATTTTATACTTTAACAGTAAGCAAAAGTTTTGAACTCAGATTTCCAAATTTGACCTTTAAAGCTTATGTGAAATTACCAAAATGCCCCTACGGTGCATAGTTTGGTTATAAATAATAAATTTCACATATATGCAATACCCTACTGATATGCAAAAATAAATATTTTTACTGATCATTTCAGACCAGAACCTCAGATTAATATTTAATCTCTTTTATAACCTTTAAAATGACCAAAATACCCCTACGGGGCATAAATCGATTTTAAAATCGTTTTGGGCATAATGGAAGGTATCCTACTGATATCACAATATATTTAAGGCATATTAACTTAGGAAACCTGTTCATGACTCATTTGTTTACCCGTTATGCATTTTTCGCGTTCGGTACGGTTTATGTGACTAGTTTGCATAAATTGACCGAAACAGGTTAAGCCTTATCATTTTTACCTCAAAATCAAGAATGTGTTTAGTTTACCCACATTATACAAGTCTTCAAACTTTTTGGGTCTAAACCACATTCTAATCTGGTCTTCGTTAATCTTGCGTTTTGAACCGTATATCCTCCTTTAAAACTAACTGGTCTAAGTTTAAACTTAAGTAAGACCCGTTAGGAATCTAATAGGTTATTAAAACCTTCGTTCCAGATTTAGGAGCCTAGTAAAAGATATCTGCACTTGCCGATTGTATACGGTTGAGATAAATTTGAATATCTACTCAGGTAAATACTTTTAACTTATTCTCCGTTATACGGGCTTGGGATACGGTATTATAATAGTACCGCTTGGTCGGGTATGTAATTGTTTAAATCGGATTGTGATTAATATATTTGCATAACCTGTTTTAATCTGTTTTGTTTGGTATATGGCCTTTGGGGGGGGGGGGGTTAATGACCATGTCCTGGATATCCTCGGCTCATTCATTGAAATGGCCACGAGTTAAGCACAGGGTGTAGGCATACACCTGACAGTTGCGTATGTATAAATGGTAATCCACTATAAGGAATTCTCCTTGTGGGCATTATACTTGTGGTGTGTCAGTTAATCTTGTCCGGCTCTTCTAACCGGCCCTGACGGATGGCAAACATATAAATCTGTATACAAGATTATTTTTAAAATACTTGTCCCAAGTTATAAAAGATTATTTATGCCTTGTGCATCCAAATAAATTTTCTTAAATGTTTTTAAAAGAGTCGGTTAATTGTATTTACCAGTGTAAACTGACGTATTTTCCAAAAGGCTAAAGTGCAGGTACTAGGCGGAATAGGCTGGCTACTCCTGAGTGAATAAATAAGAGTCTTGCAAGCTTTGTCACTTAAAATCTGTTGAACAATTATCTTCTTTTATTTTGATCCGCCTGTTGATCCTTTACATTCCGTTGTAATACTTTGTTACTTTCAGTTCGGTTTGTAATATTTTACTTTTAGACTTCCGCTGTGCATTAAACTGTGATTATTGACTATGATGATATCAACTACGTCACGATACTCCCCACCAGGCCCACCGGTAACACGTGGAAATACGTGGATACTTTTAGACTTCCGCTGTGCATTTTACTTGCATTTATTGCACTTTTAACCCCCAAACTTAATTTTTAAGGAGTCTAAGTTATAAACAAACTCTGTTAAGCTCCCGGTTAGTTACGAGGTCACCCGAATGGTCTAATTTCAACGTTGACGCTTTTAACCCTTATTACTTGCAATTAGTACTTTGATTATTTAAATGCGTCGAAACTCCACGAATTTAATATCCGTTATTCTTGGGATGAAAATAAATTATCACAATGTTTTTAGAATCATTAACAGGTCACTCTGAGGTTACTTTCAACATGTTGACACTTTCAACCCCTATGTTTCACAAGATCCTTATTTTTAACACAAACGACTTACAATGTTCGATAAATTATTCGTTAAAGAATACGAACGTTGTGTGAGGTCAATCAGAGGCATAAGAATGGCATATTGACACTTTGGATCCCTTTATTCACATATTTACATTGTTTGACAATTTTAGTCCCTTGGAAATAATTTCTTACACGTTAAAGCTCATGACACGTGTCTTCATTATATTGGTCGTGATTTTACGAGGTATTACATCCTCATCCCCTTAAAAGAAATCTCGACCTCGAGATTTACTGAAAGAATCCATGTTACACCTAAGTCTAACATGAATGTGATAAAAATAATTGCGTTTACATTATGATCAATGTCACACCTCGACCACGAAAAACAACAAATCGTGGCGGAAACGCCGGGGAGTGTTGTAACAGAATCATTGTTTCATAACACATGGATTGAAGTTTTGTTTTATTGAATTAAATGTATTACATTACATTGGAAATTAGAAACAAAACATGAACAAATAGACTTTCATTGTTATTAAGTCACTAAGGCCACATCCGTTCCTATGTGAGTATGCATCAATATCATCATCAAATATCACCAACTATGGTACCTGAAACACATGTGAAAATACGTCAGCAAAAAAATGCCGGCGAGTACATAGGTTTTATGTGAGTATCAGATTCATGGCTCGTTTAAATGTTGCAATACCTAATTAAAAACCTGGTTTTGAAAAGTATAGTATTGCGACATAATTAACCAACTCAAATCAAGTTGGTTATACTTTATAAAATCTCATAGCCATGATTCTTAACCCAAAACATTTATCTTATTAAATCAAATTGTAAAATATCTCGTAAAAACTCGTTAATAAAACTTGTATGGTTTATATTATTAGAAAAACCTTGTAATATAACTTCGTTTTGATAACCTTGCCCAAGTGATTTAGATAACGCAACGATATATAATGTATTAAAAGCACTTATATATAGGAAGTACCAGCGGCGTATCCACCATGCTTTTAACATGTTACACCCGCCCCGTTACCTAATCACTTCCCTAACCCAACGGTTCAAACAATACCAAACGGTTCACATAATCAAACAGTTACAAACGGTTCACACAAATCAAACGGTTACAAACGGTCCACACAAATCAAATGGTTACAAACGGTTCACACAAATCAAACGGTTCACACAAATTAAACGGTTACAAATGGTTCACACAAATCAAACGGTTACAAACGGTCCACACAAATCAAATGGTTACAAACAGTTCACACAAATCAAACGGTTACAAATGGTTCACACAAATCAAACGGTTACAAACGGTTCACACAAATCAAACGGTCCCAAACGGTTCAAAATGTAAAACAATATGCTAGCATGCTAAGAGAACAAACATAGCAAACATAACGAAATCATGTACTATATATGTACTAATGAACATAGCAAGGATATAATATAAAAACATGAAAAGCACAAAAGTAACAAGTAGGCACATGTGTATCACCCCAAAACATTTGAAAATAGTAAAAGAGGGGACTATGTATGTAACATCTGCCAAAATCGGATATCCAAAATCCGACCCGTTTTAAATTTTGGATCCTAACCTTTGAACCAACGGAAATTTTTTTTCGCGAATTGAATAATCGGTGGAAGATTTTTATCCTAATTTAATTCGGTTATAAATATGTTTAATTATTTATTTGTTTAAATAATTAAACTAAATAGTTTTACCATTAAAAAGTTATTTAATTAATTTAAAGATTTATATATATACTAACCAAGTTATTTTATTTGATATTAGAAATGAGTTTTTTTTAGGTTAAACTAACTATTAACCAAAGTTAGCCCAGTTAGTTGAGTCTTTAAAAGTAAAGGGACCAAAGTGAAATGTTTTAAAAGTGAAATGAAAAAAAAGAGGAAAAGAAACGTACACGGCGGGACTCGAACCCGGGTCTACGCGGTTCAAACATCAACACACTAACCACTCGACCACTTGATTCTTATTTGACAAACAGCATACCTTCTAAAATTTAAATGAGCGATAATTTCGTTTTCTTTAAATGTTTACCGCCAATCTTTACGTGTACAGTCATAACCTTCCTTTTTCATTTGGTTTCCTGATTCGTCGTAATTAACTCGAATACACGGTTTCCAGTTTTAAGACCAATCACGAATCTAGTCTCCTTGTCAACCAAAATCTTAACCGACAACCATAATTTCCTTTTACACTTTCGCTAATTTGTCGGGGTCGTTACATATTTCCATTTTCATTTCAATCAAGAACTTAATTATGGCTTCATACGTTACCGAACCATCTATATAAATACCTCCACAATCCTGTTTCGATACATCTCTCACACAAAGCTCTATCTCTCGTCGATATTTGAAGTCGCCGGAAAGTTCGAAATGTCGCCGGAGCAAACGGAGTCGCCGCCTCCGCAACACCTTTCGTTACCCTACAAGCACTTGCTGGAGAACCCCGACGTGGCCGGAGCCGTCCGAAATCACCACCGAGATCGGCTCGTCTCGTTTCAGTACACTTCTATAATCTTTTATTCTTTTACTGTCCTTTATATTTTTCTTTCCTCTGTTTTAAAACAACCAATTCTGTTGTAAGTAACATAAATCACGTTCATAAAAAAATGGGGTGTTGATGCTTGTTGGCTGGGGTGTTCGGCTGGGTTGATCAAAAAGAAAGAAGTCAAACCTCTTCATACTGTAATATGATGTTTTTTTTTTCAATCAACAATTTCTATCAAGTAAAGTTATATGTTGCAACAAAGATCTTTTGTTATACTAATCTAGCTATTATTTACTTTGAATGTGAATGATATATTTTATTAGACCATAAAATCCATTTTGCTGTATATAAAAGAATTCAATGTCATTACAAATAATAAATAATATTATGAATATTGTAATATTTTCATTGTTCATATTTACTAATGTAAGAATAATTATTAATTATTATACACACTATGTTCAAATTAAAATATTGTAACTAATAATATATCGAGAATATTAACATTATTTAGAATTATCATATATCTAAACCCTAGTTATAAAACGCTACCTCATTAATTCGCAAACGTAACTCCAAACATTAACTCAAATCAATACATAACTTATGCGTCACATTCAAATCATTTAGGGTAATTTCTTGCAATCTCTTGGGAAATCTCAACTTTCTACTCTTCCTCATTTACAAGAAACGCAACGCAATCAAAGGTGAGTATACATGACCCATTTTCTATTTTATCACATTTTGGGTGCTGTATGCATTTCTATATCAAACACACTATGTTAAACATTTTTGCACCCTCAATCCACATTTCATGTGAATCTATTTGACTCATGTTAATCACGTTATGCTACTGTTAAACATTTATGACTGTGTGTTCATTAACTTTGCAAGCCTCCCCTAACAATGGCAGCGCTGTAGGTTGAGAAACGCCCCTCCCATAATATTATGGGTATTGTTAGGTTTATTCTATGTTACTCATGTTACCACCCTTCTAGGGTTAGGCTATGTTAATTGCGTTAAACTTTGGTTTGAACACATAGATTTCATCGTTACGAGTATAACTGTTAATATCAACTCATGTAGTCACGTGGATTTGAGCATGTTAAACTATTTCAAACATATTATACTATATTCAAACTTGTATACTCGCCAACATGTTTTGTTGACTTTATTTTAAATGCATACTGCAGGATGAGGAAGTCAAGATTTGAAGAAATGAATAGGATGGCCTAGAAACCCACTTTTGAAATAAACTATGTTTAATGTTTGTTATTTCCTTTTATGACAATGTATGAAACTTTGCAATTTTAATAAATGAAATTTAATTATATTGTCACATGTAGTGTTATGATGTTTTGAGCAATTTGTTCGTCTCATCCCGATGTTTCCGCCATCGGTTGGGGTGTGACAATGTACTCACTTGAGGATGCTTAGAAGTCTTGACTAACAACCAAGCAAAGCTAGAGGAATCACGGAAATCAAACGGCACCTTATGTAGGTAACTACGTTAATAAACGGACCTAAATCGGAGGATCGGATAAAATGAGGTTTCGGAAACCAAATGAGTATAGGGACTCATGTAATATGGTTTCACTAAGCCTACATTCTAAAACGAAACCTAACCTAAGTGCTTACGACCCATTACGACTCATTAAGGTAGCTTATGCTACTTTAACGCGTCGTTTGCGTAAAACGCGTTCGGACCGTCTAACTAGTCCTATGACAAGTATTATATGCCTTAACATGTCTAATAATGTTGCCTAATCAGTTTAGATGTCAAAATTTAGGTTACATATGCCTAAAATGAATTTATGCGTAAAAAGGGCATTTTGGTCATTTTCTTAAGGCATATAAACTACCTATCATACAACTACTTAAACGAAATGGCCATAAGGTATAATCTCGGAGGGTTATTCCCTATACAATTATGGTCACTAAACATGCTTGGTCGGATCCTAATGAACCACCAAACGGGTCGGGTTCGAAAGTCTAAGCGGTTGTTTAGACCGCTTATCTTACGACCCTATACAAGCACTAAACCTAAAGTGACGAGCTAAACATGTTAAAATATGTTTAACGAAGTTTAAAAACAAGTTTGATATCAAGACAAAGGGTCTTGATACCCAAGAATAGTTTGGTTACAAAATACGCAAGAATGCGCATTTTGACCGAAACTATGACTCGTCAATACGCCTAAATAAGTAATCAGTAGGTATAGTCACAAGAGACTATAACCATCGTGGTTACGCTCACGTTATGAAGTTCAAACGAACTTCGTGTTGACCAAAGACTGGTCAAAGCAGAAAGTCAAACACTATTTGACTTTCACGCTTAAAAACGCATAAAGGAACGAAAGAAACTTACAAAGGGTCCAAGCTAGGAGGATCTTGATCTAAATACTCAGGTATGAAGCACAAAGCTTCAACTTAGAGCATTAAGATCAGATCATGTGGGAAATGAAATGAAATGGAGTAGGGTATTTATAGTTTTCGGGCCACCGTTAGGATTGTTTCTTGATAAACGAGCATCAATCTGGACCGTACACATCATACCCACTGATTTGGAATACCTTGGGCACCCAAAACAAGCCCATAGGAAGCTTAAAACCATTTGCAAACCATGGGAACAGCTGGGTTTTGCTGGAAATTGATTTTTGCAGCTCTGGGAGTTTTAGGCGCCCCACGTAAGCTGAGGCTTCAGCTTACGCGCCCCGTGTAAGCCTGGTATGGCGGTTTGGCAGAAACAGCCCCTGCATGACCAAAACTTGATTTTCATGCTTTTTTGACACGTTTAAGCCTCGTTAACCTCATTTCAAGGCTCTAAAATGAAGTTAAAGTATATGGAACTTGAAATGTGGTCAAAAATATCTCGGATGTTGGTTCGTTTGGTCGTACAGTCGCGTTGTTCGGTTAATTACGACGGAAGTCGTAACGAACGCAAAAACGATCCAAATTAAGCGACGAATGGAATTTTATCATGCCAATCACTAAAATAAAGTATTTTAATGATTAAATAAATCTTTGGAAGTCCGGATATATTCAGAACGTAAGATATGCGCGAAAATGCAAACTTATGCACTTTTTGACGCTTTTAGTCCCTATTGATCAAGAAAGTTTATTTTTGCGCACCAAACACCTCAAAGCCTATTTCTAAGGTATGTAAAGGATATTTAGGGCATATTTAACATATGATCAAGTTCCGGAATGTTTGTTACAGTACGAATCGGCATACTTTCGTAGTTTGTCAAAATTAGTCCCGGTAAGCGAATAAACTTGATTTCGCCACACCAAACCTTCCAAAACTTATTTCTAAGTTATGTAAAGGTTATTTAAGGTATGTTAATCCTATGTCACTATTCCAGAGTGTTTGTTGCATTAAACTGGTTATATTTACGCATCAGATCGCGTATAACCTTCCAGAAAGCGATTTAAAGCCCGAAATCGAACAAGAATTGATATGTGCAAACGATACACATATTTTTACAAATCCCAAGTATGAAACACAATATTTCATTAATTTGGTATATGTTTGATGGTCGCAGTGACACAGGTGTAACAATCAATAGTCTTGGTGTTGGTGCATCAATGTCTGTTAACTTCGTCTTTATCGAGTCATGTGTCTAGATAGGATAGAATGGAGCTTGGTATTCTAGAATGTAGGTTTTGTATGTGTGTGAGTCATTTCGCACGAAATGGTTAAAGCCATTTTGTACGAAATGGGACAAACCCATTTCGCACGAAATGAGCTATGACTGTTTCGTATGAAATGATCCCTTTATAAATACCAAGCTTGCCAAGTCATTTGTAATGATTTGGATTTCAGAGCCGAGGTGCTGCCAGTTTGTCAAACGATCTGTAAAGCTTTGAAATCAATAAAAGAAGATAATTAGGGAGAATCAAGTTGTAATCAAGTACATATCATTGATTCGGCCTTTGATATGGACTGAAAACTCTTCTGATCGACTCATTCGGGTCATACGACGATCCAACAAGTGGTATCAGAGCTCAGGAAGAAGAGTTCATACCGATTCGGCTTGTTTTCATCAGATTTTCTCACTTCTACTAATTCTCTTTCACATTTTTCAAGATGTGAAGTGAAACGACCATCGCGGTCAGAGATGATGTCAATGGGGATATCATGACGACATATGCTTTCATCAGTGTAGACTCGAGCTAATTTCTCAACTTTGAAATCCTCACGAATAGGAAGGAAGTGAGCTGATTTGGTCAGACGGTCGATGATCACCCAAATGCTATCATGACTAGAAGGTGTGCGAGGAAGTTTGGTTATGAAGTCCATAGCAATGCTATCCCATTTCCGAACAGGGATGTCTGGTTGTTCGAGTAAACAAGAAGGACGTTGATGCTCAGCTTTGACTTTCGAGCAAGTGAGACATTTCGAGACGTAGGTGGCAATGTCCTTTTTCATACTAGGCCACCAATAGGATGTACGAAGGTCATGGTACATCTTATCAGCACCAGGATGAATAGAGTATCGAGACTTGTGTGCCTCGTTCATTATGAGCTCACAAAGATTGTCGCGATCTAGCACCCAGATGCGATCCAGGTAGTATTGGAGTCCATCTGATTTTGTCATGAGTTGGTCTTCAAAAGCACCACGTACTTCTACGAATAAACTTCCTTCATTCGCTGACGAAAATGGAGCTTCATGAATGCAAGTATGAAGATCACTAACGATTTGAGAACAACGAATGCTACTAACATGAGATTTACGATTGAGAGCGTCAGCCAAGACATTCGCTTTGCCAGGATGGTAGCGAATCTTGTAGTCGCATTCGTTAAGCAATTCCACCCAACGTCGCTAACGCATGTTGAGTTCCTATTGGTTAAAGATGTGTTGTAGGCTCTTATAATCGGTGAACACCACACATTTTGTACCATACAGGTAGTGTCACCAAATCTTTAATGCAAAAGCAACTGCGCCAAGCTCAAGATCGTGGGTAGTGTAGTTTTTCTCATGTATTTTCAACTGTCTAGAAGCATACGCGATGACCTTGTCTCGTTGCATGAGAACACAACCAAGACCACGGTTCGAGGCATCGCAATATACCACGAAATCATCGTTTCCGTCAGGTAAAGCAAGAACAGGAGCATTGCAAAGCAAGTCCTTAAGTGTTTGAAAGGATTCATCTTGTTCAGGACTCCAAACTAAAGGTTTCTCTTTCTGAGTGGGCAAAGTGAGGGGAACAACAATTTTTGAAAAGTTCGAGATGAATTGACGGTAGTAACCCGCCAATCCTAGGAAAGAACGAATCTCTGATGCGGATTTAGGCACGATCCAATTCTTCACTGCTTCGATTTTGGAAGGGTCAACAAGAATTCCTTTTTCACTCACAACGTGACCAAGGAATTGGACTTCTTTGATCCAAAATTCGCACTTGGAAAACTTTACGTACAAACGTTCACCACGTAAGAGTTCAAGAATGAGGCGTAAATGACGTTCATGATCAGCTTGAGTTTTCGAATAAATGAGAATGTCGTCGATGAAAATGATTACAAAGCGAACCAAATAGGGTTTACAAACACGATTCATCAAGTCCATAAAAACGGCAGGTGCGTTGGTCAAGCCAAAAGGCATAGCCACGAACTCGTAATGACCATAGTGAGTACGAAATGCGGTTTTGGGAATGTCCTCTTCGAGAACACAAAGTTGATGATAACCAGATCGATCTTAGAGAAGCAAGTTGCGCCTTGAAGTTGATCGAAAAGATCGTCGATGCGAGGAAGGGGATAACAATTTTTTACAGTGAGTTTATTAAGCTCACGATAATCGATGCACATGCGAAACGAACTATCCTTCTTCTTGACGAAAATCACAGGAGCACCCCATGGTGAGGTACTTGGGCGTATGAATCCTTTATCGAGGAGCTCTTGGAGTTGACTTGATAACTCTTGCATCTCAGAGGGTGCAAGACGATAAGGAGCTTTAGCAACGGGAGTCGAACCAGGGATGAGATCAATACGAAAATCGACATGAGATGGAGGAGGACTAGGTAGATCTTCAGGAAAGACGTCAGGGAAATCACACATAACTGGAACATCGCTTACGCTCTTTCCCTTGCCCTTTTCTTCCACCACGTGGGCTAAAAAGGCAAAGTACTATTTACGTAAGTACTTGTTCGCTTGTGTGCATGACATAAGCTTTAGTCCTCTTGAAGGTCGGTCTCCATAGACGTGTAAGGTATCGCCAGAAGGAAGAGGTAAACGAACGTATTTTTCGTGACACGTGATTTCATCATGGTTCTTACGAAGCCAATCCATGCCTACTATGATATCGAAACTACCCAATTGCATGGGTATAAGGTCGATAGGGAAAACGTGATCATTAAGAGTAAGAAAGCAATCTCGAAGAACAGAATCGACTGAGATAGACTTGCCATTGGCAACTTCGACTGAAAACGACTTAGGTAGCTTAGAGCGTGTACAATTTAACAAAAATTCAAATTCGATGGACACAAAGCTTTTGTCCGAACCAGTATCAAATAGTATAGAAGCATAAAGATTATTAACAACGAATGTGCCATTAACGACTTCATTGTCGTTTTGAGCTTGATTAGCGTTGATGTTGAATGCGCGTCCTCATGGAGCTTGTTGTTGCTGTTACTCTTGGTTCAGTTGAGGACATTGAGGACGAAGATACGTAGTATCACCACACTTGTAGCAGGATCGTGCGTTGGTTGTTGGCTTAGGGTTTTGGGGAGCTTGCTGAACTTGGTTAACTTGTGATGTAGGGTTATTGCGACAATAGGGGGTTGTGTGACCAAAACGGTTGCACGTAGTGCCATGGCGAAAGGTAGAGTTGGCAGGATGGTGATAATGGTAAGTGTTACACTTGGGATGAACCCCAGTGTATGGCCTTTTGGTGTTTTCTGGTGTCACAGGGTTTAGGTTTGCAGCAGGGACAATCGCATTACAGCTTGGGTTTTGAAACTTTTGTTTCTTGCCCTTGCTACCACTTGATTGCGCAGTGATTTGGTTGGCTGGTTTGGTGGAGGTAGGTGTGGCGACTTGTTTATCACGAATACGATAGTTGTTCAGGCTGGCTGCGAGGCGATAGACTGCCTCGATGTTATCAAGTTTGGCTGCTTCGATGTGTCACGCATGGCAGAGGCTAATCCGTGGATATACTTTCTGATCATGCGATCAGTAGTGGGCACCAAGTGTGGTACGATGAAGCTGAGTTGTTTGAAACGGGTAGTGTAGGCTAGGTTGTCATCACCTATTTGCTTGAGATCCCAAAATTCTTCCTCGAGCTTTTGCTGCTCGTGAGCAGGACAAAACTCGTCCATCATCGATTGCTTAAGCTCGTCCCAAGGCAACGCATAAGCTGCTTCTTAGAGCGGTTGTTCCTCTCGTTGGTCCACCATTCCAAGGCTCTGGCTTGGAAGACCCTAGTAGCGCTACGAGTTTTAAGATTCTTAGGACACTCGCTGTTGATGAAAGTAACTTCAATGCTATCGAACCATTCAAGCATTGCAGTCACCCCGTCATTACCAGTGAAGGGCTTAGGGTTGCACGCTGAAAAGTTCTTGAAGTTGAATGACACAGGTTTAGGTTGCTCAACTTTTGAGTCAACAGAGGAGTTTGGGGTAGAGGAGTTTTGGATCTCACTGACGATTTTGGGAACAACGCGTGCTATCTGGTTAGCCATGAATGCCATCATCTTCTTTTGAGAGCTAGTCTTGGACTTCTTGGTTGAGTTGGAGAGACGGCTAGGCGACATCTAAAGATTCAAATAAAGAATAGATGAGACTTAATCATAATGTTTTGTTTAAAGAAATTTGATTTTCATGAATGCATCACATAGCATATAATTTTTAAATAATGTCACATAGTATAACATGAATTTCACATAGTGTAACATTTATGAAAGCATCGTAAATTTAATTTGTTCACGAGAGATTATTATTGTTTTAGATTGCGAAGATAGTGTGATTCGTGTCTCCAAAGTTGAAATGATATAACGTACAAGTGTAAAACACATTAAAATTGAGATAGCATAAAAGAAATTTAACGTAAAAATTTGGATTGTCACGGAACGTAACGTAAGACTATTCCAAAGTAAATCGAAGTCCTTTTCAAGTTAAGGATACGTGCTTTGGATAGATAAATACTCTCATTGAGAAGAGAATAACGATATTTGTCCTTCCAGTTACTACACATCCTTAATCGATTGGGAGAATCGAAACTTTTGCGAGATTGAAAATCGAAGAGTGGGACGAGTTATCAAGATGCGAGTTTCAACTCTAACTTGGTAACATCGTACCCTGGTGTGGTTGGTAATTATCAATTGATAAGGGTCCACTAGAATATGAAATGGAAATTTCCTTCAAGATTTGGATTTCACTCCTAAGTTGAGGGTAAATTTCATTGAAAATAACGAGTATAGCTGAATGAAATTCATCATCAAATGTGGGAATCACCCCTATTTTGGTGACTCGTTTCGATTGTGTTATAAGAGTGTCTTCATCAAGCCTCCAAGTGTGTATTGTGTTAGCCTTAGAAAGGCATGTATATTTAAAGACCAAAGAGAATAGATAAGAAGCAAACAAGATAGAAGGCATGTAGTTTTAAAGAACACATAGTGATAATGTTCCTAAACTATAGACTAGGTAAAAGCGTTCCTACTTTTCCTAATTCCCTATAGTTATGGCTCTGATACCAATCTGTCACACCCCTACCGATGGCGGAAACATCGGAGTGAGACGAAAACAAATCGCTCAAAGCATCATAACGCTAATTGTGACAATATAATTAAATCAAAATTTCATAAATACTAAAAATGTCATACATGATTCAAACATAACCAAATTGTATAAAAAAAAACCAAGATTCAAATATTGTTTATTTCTATGGTGTGTTTCTAAGTTCACCCTAACTTGATTCTTCATCGCTTCGTCTATCAACCTGCAACATATATTAAAATAATGATCAACAAGAATGTTGGCAAGTATACAACTTTGATACATAGCATAATAAGAATAAAATGTTTAAATGTGCTCATATCCAACATGAATAACACATACAAGTTACTAATATGCAGAAATAGTGTCACTATATGTCAATCCAATGTTTCCCACGCAATCTTGACTTTCCACAATGTCGAAATGAAGGGAGTTTAACATGTTTTACTTAACAATACCCCAAGACTCAAGGACGGTGCGTTAACCCTGTAGCGCTATAATTGTTAAGGTAGGCTTGATCAAAGTCAATGAGCATATAGACACAAATGTACACATAACATATGAGATTAACAAGTATCAAAATGTTTTCATGTTTAAATATGGATAGAGTGTGCATATAAACAAGTTTCAAGTGTTGCGTTTTTTTGCATATTGTACATGTTGCACCCAAAGTGTTTAAAATGAAAAAGGGATCGAGTATACTCACAGCTTTGCGTAGGAATTACACTTAGACCGCGAGTGAAGTTTGATGAAGTCTCGAGATCACACTGAAATAGTTCAATGATAGCATAAGATTACTGATATGGAAGTGTGTCGGATCAGATTGTTTTAATACATGAAAACAAGTTAAACCGTTCGTACGAAGGGGGTTATTCCCTTCGTACGAAGGGAGTCTCCTGACTGATACGAATGGGCTGTTTAAAGTGCGATACGAATCGATTTTGAATGCTAAACGAGAAGGTAAATGATTTCGACAGTAAATAAAATGATTGGGGTGTGAAATCCGGGGTTAAAACAGAAATGGAAACAGTTCGGTTTGGTTAGCAGTGTGGGTTTGTATGAACGGTCGTAGTCCCTTCGTACGAACACACTGTGTTTGTTATGAAAATCCTTGTTTTTATCTGATTTGGTTGAAAACGTTGACGTATTTGTTTAATTCAGTAGATAAACATTTAAATGATGACAAATGCGTGTGTGAACAGAATAGAAATTAAAACAGAAAGTATGAACTGAAGTCCCTTCGTACGAACGGGCATAGTCCCTTCGTACGAAGGCACTGTTCTTGAAGAAAATTCATGTTTGATCCATCGAAACAAATCATTTCTTGATGGAAATTAACCCTAATGCAGGACCTTAACTATGAGTTGAGTTAGGGTCCGATGGGTTCCCGATTCCATCAAGATCGTGTAATAATCGAAACGGGGATTTAATTAAGTTGTAAAATTTTATGAACTTTTATCCAATCTCGTAAAAGCGATGCTCCACAACAGTTTGCCTAGGCAAAACGAGTGGAAACCATCTTCGAGATAATTAGGATCAAAGATTTTTGGAGAAAAGTTTAGGGTTTGTGATTTAAAACTAAAGAAATGAAAATGAAATGGATAAGAGAAGTAGGGAGGAATTCTTACAAAGCCTCTGATTGTCAACAGCAATTCGAGAGTGTTTGCAAGAGAAAAAAGGCGAGTTGGAATGAGGGGTGAAGGCCTCTATTTATAAATTAGAGGGTACATTAGGGTTTCCTAAGATTTAGCAAAGATTGAACGGTTACAAAATGGGTGGGTTCGTATGAAGGGGCTGGGTTTGTACAAACCGGCCTGGCTTCGTATGAAGCCGCACGTTTTCAATATTTTGGTTTCCAACTTCAATTATTTTACATGTTTCAGTCAATTTAAGGTTCAACAAGCATCAATGTGAATTAAAGAATCA
Organism: Helianthus annuus; assembly: GCF_002127325.2. Classification (NCBI taxonomy): domain Eukaryota; kingdom Viridiplantae; phylum Streptophyta; class Magnoliopsida; order Asterales; family Asteraceae; genus Helianthus; species Helianthus annuus. The sequence continues at coordinate 99,015,195 of NC_035442.2, forward strand.
AGAATCAAGCATAACATAGCGTTCCAAATGTGAAATATGATTATAAGTTTACACCTAAGTCTAACATGAATATGAAAAAAATAATAGCGTTTTCATTATGAACAATAGTCTCGGATTACAAACTGGAACGAAATAGAATACAACGAGAGTACAAGTGTCTAAAAATGGAAAGTATAACATGACTTTCTAAAATAGGAAAGGTACAAAAGTGCGAAGCGTTACAAGGGTAATGTCGCCTTCACAAGAGGGGCCTACTACTATAACTAAGATAATCTCTTAAAATGCCTAAAGTGCGGAAATCTTCAAAAGGGTACATGAAAGATAAGTCCGAACCAAGTGATTCTTTCTTGTCTATCGGTTTTTACTTTTATTTTATTTTCTGTTTTTTGTTTATCTTTTTGTAGTTTAGAAACCTTTTCTCAAAGTTTGGTTCGATTAGACGTTGACGATAAGCCGGTATTAAAAGCTCTTGTGTCCTTGGACGACCTCGATCTCTTGCCATCACTATACTACGTCCGCGATGGGTGCACTTGCCCTAACGTGTGTGCAGAGTGATAGTAGAATATCGTGTTTCATAAATTTAAAACTTGAATTGGCGAGTAAAAAGAGCTAAAAATATATACACACCCGCACACGTCATGTGCAGGGGACAGTAGAATATCGTCTGTGCAGGGGATAGTAGAATATCGTGTTTTTGGCGCCGTTGCCGGGGACACAAGAATTTTAAGGAAGCTTAAAATTGATGGCCTAATCAAATTCTAACATGTTTTTTTTTCAAAACTGCGCGCTCGTTTTTAAATTTTTTCTGTTTACAGTAGGTTTAACATGGGGCCGTGTTACTGGCACACGCCCCCGTGCTGCAAATCTTTTCTAAAAACTTTTCAAACGCCCAGATACAGAACTGCCCACGGGGCTGTGCCGGTTCAGCACGGGGTCGTGGTCAATCTTCTGTTAAATTTTTAAATTATGTTTCTGATCCCGAGGCTCATTATTTTTCTGGGCGTCTTCCAAAACAATGGATTACTACTCAGATGACTACACCTATTATATTGAGGATGATTATGAGGAACCTTATTGTACCATTTGTGGAGAACCTCACTCATTACAACATTTTTACCTTTTTAAGCCATCAACCTCATATACCACACCAAGTTCTTCATACACCACTTACGAAGAACCAAGGTTTGAACTTCCAAAGTCAAACCCTGACTGGGACGCCAATCCGTTTAAAACTTACGACACACCACCAACAATCACTCCCGAAGCCGAAAGATTCATACAAGGTCTCAAAAATCTAGAACTCTTAATTAAGAGATCTCGAAAAAAAGAAGAGGCTATTTATAATAAAGAGGTAATAATCGAAGAGGTAATAATTGAAGAGGTAAAAATAGAAGGATAAAATGAAAAACTCACGCATGAACCAAACCAAGAAGAAGGTAAGTATAAAACTAACGATTTTAAACTAGAACAAACTTTTTGAGAAATTCACGTTTTACAACCTTCTTTTGAAAATCATTGTTTGGTTTCTTCACATGCTAAGTTTTTAAAAGAGTTAAACACTTCTACTAAAATCGAAAAGTTAGTAAGCGTAACATTAACAAATGATCAAACTTCGCTAATAAAAGATGAATATCATGAAATAAACATAAAACCGGTACCATGTTTTTTTCAAAACATCTTTGTTAGTAATGTGCTAATTGATAAAGATATTTTCGTTAACATAATGCCAAACTACATTTTCGAAAAATTAGGTACTAGTGATTTTTCTCCTCTTAAAATTCTTATTTTTCTCTCAAATCGCAAAACGATTAAAACCATGGGAATGGTTGGAGATATCTTAATTCAAACAAGCCACGCGGTAGTCCCAACCGACTTTGTCGTCTTAGATGATGCCCCTTCGTGTTAGTACAACCATTTCTAAAATCCCATCAAGCCTTGAACCAACGGAAGCAAAACAACCTACCAGTTCAATTAGGGGCCGACAAAAGGTACGTCAATCTTGATGAATCAATGAAATATCCAATTCATGATGACGATCCCCTAATTGAAGATGAAGCGGAACCACCCGATATGGAAGAAAAAGAAGAATTCGTCGAAGAGGAAACTGCCATAGAACAAACCTTTTCGGCAATCGATTTTAATAAAGAAGAAAATAAGCGATCTCTTGAAGACCCACCGCCACTTGAACTCAAGGAACTACCTAAAGGTCCAGAGTACGCATTTTTAGACGAACATGGTAAGCTCCCCGTCATCATTTCTTCTTAACTAACACTTTTTGAAAAATAAAAATTAATAAAGCTTTTGAAAAAAACATAAAAATGCAATCGCGTGGAGGCTCATGGATATCAAAGGCATCAACCCATCCATGTGCACCCACAAATTTTTGATGGAAGATGACTATAAAATGGTAATACAACCACAAAGTAGGGTAAATCCAAACGTACAAGAAGTGGTTAAAAATGAAGTCATCAAGCTACTAGACGCCAGACTTATCTATCCCATTTCCGATAGTCCATGGGTAAGTCCCGTCCAAGTAGTTCCAAAGAAAGGAGGTATGACAGTAATAACAAATGATAAAAATGAACTAATACCAAAGAGAACTGTCACCGGATGGGGGGTTTGTATCGACTATCGTAAGTTAAATGAAGCAACAAGGAAAAACCACTTTCCTTTACCATTCATTGACCAAATGTTAGAAAGACTATCTAGTTATAAATTCTATTATTTACTCAATGGTTTCTGATGGGTGTGAAGTGTCGTATAGTTTTTAATGTATAAGTTTTTAATGTATATTTTAAGCCCTTTAACACTTTTTAGCCAAGTTTTAATTTTATAAAACATGATATTTACTAACACTAAACACACATATGGGCAAGTGCACCCATCGTGAGCGTAGTATAGTGTTGGTAAGATACTGAGGTCGTCCAAGGACACAAGAGCTTTTAATACCGGTTTATCCTCAACGTCTAATCAAATCAAAAGTTTAGAAAAAGATTTTTAAACTAGAAAAATAAAACTAACTAAAAACTGAAAAATAAAATAAAAGTAAAAACAGATAGACAAGATTAATCACTTGGATCCGACTCATGTTTAGTGTAACCTTTGATTATTTCCGCACTTTTCCACTTTTTAAGAGATTATCTTAGTTATTGTAGTAGGCCCCTCTTTTGAAGGTGACGTTACCCTCAACCCAGTAGTTTGAGTTAGCAAGGATACAATCCTAAAGGGTTGGATTATTGAAAGATAATTAATTAAGTTATTAATGCATAATGTGGTAGGCCCCTCTTTTGAAAGTGACGTTACCCTCGGCTAAGTAGTCTGAGTCAGCAGGGATACAGTCCTAAGTAGCCGGGTTAAAGTTTTAAAGGTAGCTTACATATGAGGGGATCAAAGAGTTTGGACCCCCGCCATCCAATACCGGTGGGTATTGAAGGAGGTCCTACTAAATTTGACCCAGGTCCTTGCAGGATCTATACACAGAACAAGGCAAGAGTCTTACCAAACCATTCCCTTAACCCCCGACCAGGTAGCCAACATATCTCCATATAGACCGTGGAGATATGAATAGTGAAAATCTTTTATTTTATATAGACAGTAAAATAATGCCAAGACACCACGGACAAATGATAAGGAAGATTCACCTTCAACATAAGAAACTAGTTATTAAAGTCATTAATACATAACCAAATAAAAAGTGCGAAAATATTTGTTAGGATATGAGTTTGGATTGATTGTGATTTGTGTTTGAATTAAGATGAACAATGAAAGACTAGTATAGCGGAATTTATATGGAAACAAACTTTTCACAATCAAACAGGGGAATTGCTTTCAACATACATTTTCAACAATGAACCGAATGCTTAAATTTATTTCAAACACTGATTACACTTGCATGTATGCAACAAACTCCCCCTCAGCCTGAGCTCAGTGATTTGTTCGTACAGGAAGAAGATGGTGAAGAGCTAATAGAACAGTACAGGGTACTGTTCTATTTATAGGCATGGACAAACCACTGAAGCATCTAAGCTGACGTCACCATGAAAGTGACATCTAACCTCCTAACAAACTTTAACATCTGATCTATACAACTACTACTATGCTAACAACTGTTATTACAATACATTTCATAATATAAACTAAACTACTGCTGCATCCTTCCACTGATGTGAACCTAGCAGTACTTTACATATCCAGCAGAGCTTGACCCATAGCAGTAGATTGAACAGCAGAGCTTTAGTCTTCCATCAGTCTTTGACTTAGGCAGCAGTTGTAGGTCAGCAGTTGTAATGATCAGCAGATTGGAGGTCAGCAGATGTTGAAACCACTTTCAAAGGGAGAGACTTAAATACATAACATCTGCTTATTCTGGATCCACTGCCCTGATCCAGTTTTGGCTTTAATTATCTGTTCCTCTGGTAGGGTTCAATCCCAACAATCTCCCCCTGGAATAGATAATGCCAAAACTCTTCATTATTGGTAGATCTTTATTGCCTCATCAATAGTTCCCTTATTTTCCCTTTGAGTTGTAACTCAAAGGCTAAGGCATATGTGTCATCATCATCCCTGCTAAGTGGAAGATCAAGGAGATCCTGCAAATCTTCAAGACTTTGGCCAAGTGCTTGTTCCCTTGTTATTTTCTTCACTTCTCCACTAGACTTGATCACTGTCAGTACATGGGTCTGTTTGTCAGTTTTCCACTTTAGTACTTTTGAGCCTGGTGGGTTTCTTGGGAGATCTTTATTAGATGAGGTGTTTGGTGATGCTGGCCTATTAATTACTGACTGAGCAGTACTTGCAGGTTGATCCAATCCAAGAGTTTCTACAATCATCTTCTTGATGCCCTCTTTTACAAGGTCATCACCAGCCATTAACTCTTGTATTATTTCAGCATCCAACTGTTTTTGTTGCCTTCTTTTAAAGATGGCTGCACCAGCTGGAGCAGTGGCTCTCCTGATTTGCAGCTTTGGTGGTCTTGTTGAAACCTCTGCTTCAGGATAGTCAGGTTTTTGTGGAGCATTAGGATCTGTCTTCCTTAATCTCTTCAAGCTTTGGTAAGTAGACCTGACTTTTTCTTCTTTCCATCTCAACACTTGATTCAAAGACCCATAATCATCAGCAGCTAATTCCTCTTTCATTCTCCTCAGCTCTACCTTTTTATCAGGTACATTCTTTTTGTACTTTGCCCAATTAGGAGGAGTATGTTTGACTTTGTTCTTGATCATGTCTTGAATCCTGGCTGCTTCACTCTCCAGCTCAGGAATGGTCTAGTCTTTATACATGTATCTTTCTCCTTCGTATTTCTTGTGGGCCATGATGTTTTCAACATAATCTTTTCTCAAGGATTCATCTGCCTTTTCTGATATCTGTTGACACACATTCTTTGCAAATTGTTCCAAAGATCTGACTTGTGTGAGCAAAAATTGGTAGTTCTGTTGAATTTCTCTATCAGATTTCCCTTGTGTATTTCTTTTAGAGATATCCTCTGCTTGTTGAGCCTTTATTTTCAAATATTCTTCAATATTGTTAGGCCTGGGATATCCTCCAACTGATGGCAAACTCCTTTTTGCAGGGTCATCCTCATAATAAAAAGACTTGATTTCTTCTCTGACTACTATAAGTTTAAGAGGAAATTGAACACATGCAGGAGGTAATGGCTTTTGAATTTGAGCTGATGAGAGAGGAACAGGGTTTGGTATAGTAACAAGTGTTAGAGATTTTGAAGATGTTGGTGGTGGTGAAATGTCATCATCTTTCAGGATTAGCCTTCTCCTTTTTGGTTGAGGAGAGGCTGATGATGTTTTGGGTGGATCAGTGGTGGTGATTTGAGTGGCAGTGATTTGTGATTGACTAACAGCTGTTGAAACAACTGGTGATTCAACCACTGTTATCATTACAACAGATGTTGTAACATCTGATGTCTTCTGCTTTTTGGCAGGAGGTGATGGTGGTGAGGCTGTTTTTGGTGGTGAAGTAATTTTTGGTGGTGATGGTGGTAAGGCAGTGGTTGTGGTGTGTATTGAAGTAGTGTGTGTTGAAGAGATGACAGGTGTTTGGCAGACAGTTGTTGAAACCACTGAAGTACCCGTAGTTGTTGATACAACAGGTGTTTCAGCAATTGTTTGGGTGGAAGATTGATGTTGGGGGCTTTTGGACGGTGGTTTTGGAGTATGCTTTGTGGGTCTGGATGGTATGGATTTGGGTTCCCTCACTTTTCTAGCGGGATTTCTTTTTGGCACAGGATTTTGAACATCCTCTGGCTCAGAACAACCCTGCGCATTCAGCTCCATATAAGCTCTTTTCTCCTCATTCCACCTGGACATGTCCTTTGCCGCTCTGTCCCTTTTTACACTTACTACTGCTTCAGCAAGTGCATTTGTGGTAATATCAATCTTTTTGCCACCATCTGGCAAGGGAATCTTTCTGGTCATAGCATCCTTTTCCGGTTCAACATACAGACCATCATCTATTCCCTTCTTCTTCTACTCCTTTATTTTCTCCCCCTTTTTGGCATTATCTGGGGGGTAGTTGATCAATGAAGAGAACAGTGGGAGGAGCAGTGCCAGTGGTGCTCAAGATATGGGCCTTTATAGCCTTGATGTCAGCTTGAGTGTTTCTAAACCTGGACTCCATCATGTTTCTCAGCTCTTGTACATGTTTTGCATGTTGCTGATCAGCCATTTGTTTTTGTTGTTGGAGAAAAGGTTGAAATAGATTCCATAACTCATTTGCAGTAGGTGCTTGTGGTGGAGCAGGTGCTTGAGTTGGAACAGCAGTGGGTTGCACCTTTTGAACTTTCAACAACTGATGCAACATTTCTTTGATTTCTGCAACAGAGGTATCCAGTTTTTCAACTCTGTCCGTCAATTCTAGGTACTTTAAAGCGTCACCCAACTTAATGGGATCATCTGATTTCCCACTATCAGTGGTTGTAACAGTGGTTGATGCAGGGAGGGTACTCCAAACATTAACCACTGATGCCCCTTTTTCTTGGTACTAGGGTCTTCTTCCTTCAGCACTTGATAACCTTTTGATGGTACCAGTGGTCAAAACAAACTCACTAGTGGTTATCAGAGGTGCTATAGAAGGAATTGCCTCCAAGGAAGTCTTATTGATGTAACCACTGTCCAAATGTAAACCAGTGGGTTCAACACATGTAGTGACTGCTTCACTTGGACTACCACCAAGAGTTACTTATGACTCAAGGGGTGTAACCTCCTCAGGTCTTGTTGGTAGGTTAGCTATGATTGATACATCAGACCCAGTCATTTGTTGAAGTATGTTCTCATTGATAGGTGAGTGAGAAGGACTGGTTTGTGCCTGGTTCAGATCAATAACATCCAACAATAATTTAGTTGGTGGGGGAATTATGGAGGTGAGGTTGGGTGTTGAAAGAGAATTGGCCCCGGGCATTGGGCTGTGGATGATGGAAGCGAGTGATTCCAGAGCATCATATTGTGGTGTCCCTATTTGTACAACCTGATCTTTTTGAGAAGAAGTAGGAAGAGTTTCAGGCATGGGTTGAGATATTTCTACCAACTGCTGTGAGGAAGAAGCAGCAGTGGTTTCTTGTGACTTTTGTGTTGTCACAGGCAGTTGCTCTTGTATCTCATCCTCCAGAGTTGCCTTTTTGGTAGGTTTGGGGGATTTTTGAGTTTTCTTTTATTTTGGCTTTTTGTGAATTGTAGGTGTGGGTTTCAAAACAGTTGTTTTGCTGCTTTGATCACCTTGAGCAGTGGGCTCAGCAGCAGATACCTGAGGAGCAGTGGTAGCTGCTACATTCTGCCCAGACACCTTTGCTTGTGTTTTGCAAGGTGTTGACATTCTTGTGAAAGTTTTAGCAATTAAGCTGTTTATTTGAAAAGATTCACCTTGTTTTATTGCAGAAGCATCATTCTTACCAAATTTCTTTTCAAAATAATAGCTTAAAAATCTCGGAAAGAGTAAGAATGGCTTTTTCTCAACATTTTTAACCAAATCATTAAAGATTTCCTGGGAATAATTGAAATTTTCTTCTTAAAGAATAGCATACCCCAGGTTTTGAATCTTTAATGATATCTCATTAAAAGACGTGGTTTTGTTTGAAACACACATTAACAGGGTATGAAATAAAAATCTTGTTGCAGGAGAAAAGTATCCTTTTTGTAAGGTATCCCTCTTCATCATTTGATCAGAGCATACCCTCTTTCAAGGAAATCAATTTTTAACTCATTTTTGGGAAAAGACTTTTTACCTTCCTGATCATTGAGTTCAAAGACTTCCGAGATGGATTGCGGTGTGATTCTGACTGCTTTACCCGTTAGGGAAGAATTAATGGCTATAACATGTTCTCCTTGTTTTTCAAGGGTGATATTTTTCCAAAATTCTCTCTGGGTTTGTGGATAAATTGGAGCATCTGCTGTAAGCAAAGTTTTGTACTTTGATGCAGACATGAGGTCAATGATGGAATCGAAAGCATCGGTGGTGCCGGGTTTTGTAAGAAGACCCAGAATGTTATGAGAAGCTTTGTGTGGGATTTCAATTGGTGTTGACGATGATTTTGAAGTGGGTTTTGGGGATGACATCAATTTTGTCATTTTGGAGAAGATGATCGAAGCAAGTTGTGAAGAATTTTGTGGAAATGAGATGAAAACTGCTTTGAGAAAGGAATTTTTAAGAATTCAATTCGACAGTAAAACCTTGTTTGGGGTTTTGAAGGGGGTTTTATGGAGAAAAAGTGAATGCTGACGTGGCAGCGGTTACAAAAGGTCTGACCACTATGTACTGTCCACGTGCCAACCCCTGATGAAATGAAGGACAATACTTTTTATGAAAACTACTGATGAAGGGAAGTGGTTGCAACGGTAACAAATGGAAGCAGTGGGTGATTTTTACTATCAGCAGATAGCACATCAGTGGATAAAACACTGATTTTGAGTATCAGTGCTTATCAAGAGAATGAGAGAACAGGGGTTGACTTTCAGCAGTGGACATACTTTGAAGTAGAGCAGACTTTTGAACAAAGCAGTGGTTATAGCAGACTTTTAAGGATTTTAATGAAAACTTCAATTTTAGCTATTTTTAAGGATGGATTTTTGATTTTCTGAAAACATTTTTAACGCTTTTATTCATAGAAAAACAGGATTTTGCCTGTTATTCCATGTTTAGCATGCCAATCCTAGAGATCAAGCTTTCAAAGGTGGATGTGTCTAATGCTTTGGTTAGCACATCTGCCAGCTGATCTTTAGTTGGAAATGGTGTAGAGAAATCAAACCTTTTTCATAGCAATCCCTCACAAAGTGATGTCTGATGTCAATGTGCTTGGTGGTTGAGTGGGAAACTAGATTTTTGATGATATTTTCTGCTGCCTGGCTATCCAACATGAGTGGCTATCGTAAGTTAAATGAAGCAACAAGGAAAAACCACTTTCCTTTACCATTCATTGACCAAATGTTAGAAAGACTATCTAGTCATAAATTCTATTATTTACTCAATGGTTTCTGATGGGTGTGAAGTGTCGTATAGTTTTTAATGTATAAGTTTTTAATGTATATTTTAAGCCCTTTAACACTTTTTAGCCAAGTTTTAATTTTATAAAACATGATATTTACTAACACTAAACACACATATGGGCAAGTGCACCCATCGTGAGCGTAGTATAGTGTTGGTAAGATACTGAGGTCGTCCAAGGACACAAGAGCTTTTAATACCGGTTTATCCTCAACGTCTAATCAAATCAAAAGTTTAGAAAAAGATTTTTAAACTAGAAAAATAAAACTAACTAAAAACTGAAAAATAAAATAAAAGTAAAAACAGATAGACAAGATGAATCACTTGGATCCGACTCATGTTTAGTGTAACCTTTGATTATTTCCGCACTTTTCCACTTTTTAAGAGATTATCTTAGTTATTGTAGTAGGCCCCTCTTTTGAAGGTGACGTTACCCTCAACCCAGTAGTTTGAGTTAGCAAGGATACAATCCTAAAGGGTTGGATTATTGAAAGATAATTAATTAAGTTATTAATGCATAATGTGGTAGGCCCCTCTTTTGAAAGTGACGTTACCCTCGGCTAAGTAGTCTGAGTCAGCAGGGATACAGTCCTAAGTAGCCGGGTTAAAGTTTTAAAGGTAGCTTACATATGAGGGGATCAAAGAGTTTGGACCCCCGCCATCCAATACCGGTGGGTATTGAAGGAGGTCCTACTAAATTTGACCCAGGTCCTTGCAGGATCTATACACAGAACAAGGCAAGAGTCTTACCAAACCATTCCCTTAACCCCCGACCAGGTAGCCAACATATCTCCATATAGACCGTGGAGATATGAATAGTGAAAATCTTTTATTTTATATAGACAGTAAAATAATGCCAAGACACCACAGACAAATGATAAGGAAGATTCACCTTCAACATAAGAAACTAGTTATTAAAGTCATTAATACATAACCAAATAAAAAGTGCGAAAATATTTGTTAGGATCTGAGTTTGGATTGATTGTGATTTGTGTTTGAATTAAGATGAACAATGAAAGACTAGTACAGCGGAATTTATATGGAAACAAACTTTTCACAATCAAACAGGGGAATTGCTTTCAACATACATTTTCAACAATGAACCGAATGCTTAAATTTATTTCAAACACTGATTACACTTGCATGTATGCAACAAACTCCCCCTCAGCCTGAGCTCAGTGATTTGTTCGTACAGGAAGAAGATGGTGAAGAGCTAATAGAACAGTACAGGGTACTGTTCTATTTATAGGCATGGACAAACCACTGAAGCATCTAAGCTGACGTCACCATGAAAGTGACATCTAACCTCCTAACAAACTTTAACATCTGATCTATACAACTACTACTATGCTAACAACTGTTATTACAATACATTTCATAATATAAACTAAACTACTGCTGCATCCTTCCACTGATGTGAACCTAGCAGTACTTTACATATCCAGCAGAGCTTGACCCATAGCAGTAGATTGAACAGCAGAGCTTTAGTCTTCCATCAGTCTTTGACTTAGGCAGCAGTTGTAGGTCAGCAGTTGTAATGATCAGCAGATTGGAGGTCAGCAGATGTTGAAACCACTTTCAAAGGGAGAGACTTAAATACATAACATCTGCTTATTCTGGATCCACTGCCCTGATCCAGTTTTGGCTTTAATTATCTGTTCCTCTGGTAGGGTTCAATCCCAACAATCTCCCCCTGGAATAGATAATGCCAAAACTCTTCATTATTGGTAGATCTTTATTGCCTCATCAATAGTTCCCTTATTTTCCCTTTGAGTTGTAACTCAAAGGCTAAGGCATATGTGTCATCATCATCCCTGCTAAGTGGAAGATCAAGGAGATCCTGCAAATCTTCAAGACTTTGGCCAAGTGCTTGTTCCCTTGTTATTTTCTTCACTTCTCCACTAGACTTGATCACTGTCAGTACATGGGTCTGTTTGTCAGTTTTCCACTTTAGTACTTTTGAGCATGGTGGGTTTCTTGGGAGATCTTTATTAGATGAGGTGTTTGGTGATGCTGGCCTATTAATTACTGACTGAGCAGTACTTGCAGGTTGATCCAATCCAAGAGTTTCTACAATCATCTTCTTGATGCCCTCTTTTACAAGGTCATCACCAGCCATTAACTCTTGTATTATTTCAGCATCCAACTGTTTTTGTTGCCTTCTTTTAAAGATGGCTGCACCAGCTGGAGCAGTGGCTCTCCTGATTTGCAGCTTTGGTGGTCTTGTTGAAACCTCTGCTTCAGGATAGTCAGGTTTTTGTGGAGCATTAGGATCTGTCTTCCTTAATCTCTTCAAGCTTTGGTAAGTAGACCTGACTTTTTCTTCTTTCCATCTCAACACTTGATTCAAAGACCCATAATCATCAGCAGCTAATTCCTCTTTCATTCTCCTCAGCTCTACCTTTTTATCAGGTACATTCTTTTTGTACTTTGCCCAATTAGGAGGAGTATGTTTGACTTTGTTCTTGATCATGTCTTGAATCCTGGCTGCTTCACTCTCCAGCTCAGGAATGGTCTAGTCTTTATACATGTATCTTTCTCCTTCGTATTTCTTGTGGGCCATTATGTTTTCAACATAATCTTTTCTCAAGGATTCATCTGCCTTTTCTGATATCTGCTGACACACATTCTTTGCAAATTGTTCCAAAGATCTGACTTGTGTGAGCAAAAATTGGTAGTTCTGTTGAATTTCTCTATCAGATTTCCCTTGTGTATTTCTTTTAGAGATATCCTCTGCTTGTTGAGCCTTTATTTTCAAATATTCTTCAATATTGTTAGGCCTGGGATATCCTCCAACTGATGGCAAACTCCTTTTTGCAGGGTCATCCTCATAATAAAAAGACTTGATTTCTTCTCTGACTACTATAAGTTCAAGAGGAAATTGAACACATGCAGGAGGTAATGGCTTTTGAATTTGAGCTGATGAGAGAGGAATAGGGTTTGGTATAGTAAAAAGTGTTAGAGATTTTGAAGATGTTGGTGGTGGTGAAATGTCATCATCTTTCAGGATTAGCCTTCTCCTTTTTGGTTGAGGAGAGGCTGATGATGTTTTGGGTGGATCAGTGGTGGTGATTTGAGTGGCAGTGATTTGTGATTGACTAACAGCTGTTGAAACAACTGGTGATTAAACCACTGTTATCATTACAACAGATGTTGTAACATCTGATGTCTTCTGCTTTTTGGCAGGAGGTCATGGTGGTGAGGCTGTTTTTGGTGGTGAAGTAATTTTTGGTGGTGATGGTGGTAAGGCAGTGGTTGTGGTGTGTATTGAAGTAGTGTGTGTTGAAGAGATGACAGGTGTTTGGCAGACAGTTGTTGAAACCACTGAAGTACCCGTAGTTGTTGATACAACAGGTGTTTCAGCAATTGTTTGGGTGGAAGATTGATGTTGGGGGCTTTTGGACGGTGGTTTTGGAGTATGCTTTGTGGGTCTGGATGGTATGGATTTGGGTTCCCTCACTTTTCTAGCGGGATTTCTTTTTGGCACAGGATTTTGAACATCCTCTGGCTCAGAACAACCCTGCGCATTCAGCTCCATATAAGCTCTTTTCTCCTCATTCCACCTGGACATGTCCTTTGCCGCTCTGTCCCTTTTTACACTTACTACTGCTTCAGCAAGTGCATTTGTGGTAATATCAATCTTTTTGCCACCATCTGACAAGGGAATCTTTCTGGTCATAGCATCCTTTTTCGGTTCAACATACAGACCATCATCTATTCCCTTCTTCTTCTACTCCTTTATTTTCTCCCCCTTTTTGGCATTATCTGGGGGTTAGTTGATCAATGAAGAGAACAGTGGGAGGAGCAGTGCCAGTGGTGCTCAAGATATGGGCCTTTATAGCCTTGATGTCAGCTTGAGTGTTTCTAAACCTGGACTCCATCATGTTTCTCAGCTCTTGTACATGTTTTGCATGTTGCTGACCAGCCATTTGTTTTTGTTGTTGGAGAAAAGGTTGAAATAGATTCCATAACTCATTTGCAGTAGGTGCTTGTGGTGGAGCAGGTGCTTGAGTTGGAACAGCAGTGGGTTGCACCTTTTGAACTTTCAACAACTGATGCAACATTTCTTTGATTTCTGCAACAGAGGTATCCAGTTTTTCAACTCTGTCCGTCAATTCTAGGTACTTTAAAGCGACACCCAACTTAATGGGATCATCTGATTTCCCACTATCAGTGGTTGTAACAGTGGTTGATGCAGGGAGGGTACTCCAAACATTAACCACTGATGCCCCTTTTTCTTGGTACTAGGGTCTTCTTCCTTCAGCACTTGATAACCTTTTGATGGTACCAGTGGTCAAAACAAACTCACTAGTGGTTATCAGAGGTGCTATAGAAGGAATTGCCTCCAAGGAAGTCTTATTGATGTAACCACTGTCCAAATGTAAACCAGTGGGTTCAACACATGTAGTGACTGCTTCACTTGGACTACCACCAAGAGTTACTTATGACTCAAGGGGTGTAACCTCCTCAGGTCTTGTTGGTAGGTTAGCTATGATTGATACATCAGACCCAGTCATTTGTTGAAGTATGTTCTCATTGATAGGTGAGTGAGAAGGACTGGTTTGTGCCTGGTTCAGATCAATAACATCCAACAATAATTTAGTTGGTGGGGGAATTATGGAGGTGAGGTTGGGTGTTGAAAGAGAATTGGCCCCGGGCATTGGGCTGTGGATGATGGAAGCGAGTGATTCCAGAGCATCATATTGTGGTGTCCCTATTTGTACAACCTGATCTTTTTGAGAAGAAGCAGGAAGAGTTTCAGGCATGGGTTGAGATATTTCTACCAACTGCTGTGAGGAAGAAGCAGCAGTGGTTTCTTGTGACTTTTGTGTTGTCACAGGCAGTTGCTCTTGTATCTCATCCTCCAGAGTTGCCTTTTTGGTAGGTTTGGGGGATTTTTGAGTTTTCTTTTATTTTGGCTTTTTGTGAATTGTAGGTGTGGGTTTCAAAATAGTTGTTTTGCTGCTTTGATCACCTTGAGCAGTGGGCTCAGCAGCAGATACCTGAGGAGCAGTGGTAGCTGCTACATTCTGCCCAGATACCTTTGCTTGTGTTTTGCAAGGTGTTGACATTCTTGTGAAAGTTTTAGCAATTAAGCTGTTTATTTGAAAAGATTCACCTTGTTTTATTGCAGAAGCATCATTCTTACCAAATTTCTTTTCAAAATAATAGCTTAAAAATCTCGAAAAGAGTAAGAATGGCTTTTTCTCAACATTTTTAACCAAATCATTAAAGATTTCCTGGGAATAATTGAAATTTTCTTCTTAAAGAATAGCATACCCCAGGTTTTGAATCTTTAATGATATCTCATTAAAAGACGTGGTTTTGTTTGAAACACACATTAACAGGGTATGAAATAAAAATCTTGTTGCAGGAGAAAAGTATCCTTTTTGTAAGGTATCCCTCTTCATCATTTGATCAGAGCATACCCTCTTTCAAGGAAATCAATTTTTAACTCATTTTTGGGAAAAGACTTTTTACCTTCCTGATCATTGAGTTCAAAGACTTCCGAGATGGATTGCGGTGTGATTCTGACTGCTTTACCCGTTAGGGAAGAATTAATGGCTATAACATGTTCTCCTTGTTTTTCAAGGGTGATATTTTTCCAAAATTCTCTCTGGGTTTGTGGATAAATTGGAGCATCTGCTGTAAGCAAAGTTTTGTACTTTGATGCAGACATGAGGTCAATGATGGAATCGAAAGCATCGGTGGTGCCGGGTTTTGTAAGAAGACCCAGAATGTTATGAGAAGCTTTGTGTGGGATTTCAATTGGTGTTGACGATGATTTTGAAGTGGGTTTTGGGGATGACATCAATTTTGTCATTTTGGAGAAGATGATCGAAGCAAGTTGTGAAGAATTTTGTGGAAATGAGATGAAAACTGCTTTGAGAAAGGAATTTTTAAGAATTCAATTCGACAGTAAAACCTTGTTTGGGGTTTTGAAGGGGGTTTTATGGAGAAAAAGTGAATGCTGACGTGGCAGCGGTTACAAAAGGTCTGACCACTATGTACTGTCCACGTGCCAACCCCTGATGAAATGAAGGACAGTACTTTTTATGAAAACTACTGATGAAGGGAAGTGGTTGCAACGGTAACAAATGGAAGCAGTGGGTGATTTTTACTATCAGCAGATAGCACATCATTGGATAAAACACTGATTTTGAGTATCAGTGCTTATCAAGAGAATGAGAGAACAGGGGTTGACTTTCAGCAGTGGACATACTTTGAAGTAGAGCAGACTTTTGAACAAAGCAGTGGTTATAGCAGACTTTTAAGGATTTTAATGAAAACTTCATTTTTAGCTATTTTTAAGGATGGATTTTTGATTTTCTGAAAACATTTTTAACGCTTTTATTCATAGAAAAACAGGATTTTGCCTGTTATTCCATGTTTAGCATGCCAATCCTAGAGATCAAGCTTTCAAAGGTGGATGTGTCTAATGCTTTGGTTAGCACATCTGCCAGCTGATCTTTAGTTGGAAATGGTGTAGAGAAATCAAACCTTTTTCATAGCAATCCCTCACAAAGTGATGTCTGATGTCAATGTGCTTGGTGGTTGAGTGGGAAACTGGATTTTTGATGATATTTTCTGCTGCCTGGCTATCCAACATGAGTGGTGTCTTTAAGGCAGTGATACCAAAATCCAGCAACTGATTTTGAAGCCAAAGCAGTTGGGCTGTACAGCTTGCAGCAGCTATATATTCTGCCTCAGCAGTGGATGTGGAAACAGCTGCTTGCTTTTTGCTTTGCCAAGACACTAAACAACTGCTTAGGAATTGGCACCCTCCTGAAGTGGACTTCCTTGTTTTATCACATCCAGCAAAGTCACTATCTGAGAAACCTGAAAGCTCAATTTTACCATCAGCTGGATACCAAATACCAAGTGTGGGAGCACCTTTGAGGTATATGAATATCCTTTTTACAACAATAAGGTTTGACTTTCTAGGGGCTGATTGGGATCTTGCACAAACACATGTTGCAAACATGATGTTTGGCCTAAATGCAGTCAGGTACAATAAAGACCCAATCGTACTTCTATATAAAGTTTGATCAACCAAATCATCCTTCTTATCAGACATGACTAATTTATTGGATGGAATAGGTGTACTGCATGGCTTACAATCATCCATGTCAAATTTCTTTAAAAGTTCTTTGGCATATTTGCCTTGACGGATAAAAGTTCCATTTTGCAGTTGCCTTACTTGAAGACCAAGAAAGCACTGGAGTTCACCCATCGCACTCATTTCAAACTCAGCTGTCATGAGTTTTCTGAACTCTTCACACATTTTATTGCATGTGCTTCCAAAAATGATGTCATCCACATAAATTTGGACAATCATCAAATCCTTTCCTTTCCATTTTAAGAACAGTGTTTTATCTATTTTACCTCTTGTGAACCCAATGGAAAGTAAAAAGGTGGAAAGAGTTTCATACCAGGCCCTTGGTGCTTGTTTCAGGCCATACAAAGCTTTATTCAGCTTGTAGACATGATTTGGATTAAATGGATCCTCAAAGCCTGGAGGTTGACAAACATAAACCTCCTCTTGAATCTTACCATAGAGGAATGCACATTTGATATCCATTTTGTACACCTTGATGTTGTGGTTGACAGCAAAGGCCAGAAATAATCTGATAGCTTCAAGTCTTGCTACAGGGGAAAATGTTTCATCATAATCAATGCCCTCTTCTTATCTGAACCCTTGAACCACAAGCCTGGCTTTGTTCTTGACAACAATACCCCTTTCATCAGTTTTGTTAGGCCCTAAAGTGTGAGACTGACGCATCAAATTAATCCAACGGGCTATGGTTACGAACTGGGTCGTACCGGTTTAGTTTATATTAGGTTGTGGACCTTTATAGGTCACTTGGGCCAAGCTTTAGGCCATGTGGGCCAAGCAGGCCCAAGGGGAGCCCATGTAGGGACTTGGGCTTAGGTATGTATTTAAACAAGTTTCTAACTTGTTTTATGGTTGGATATTCATAGTTACAATTTCTCTAGACAGAGAGAGACAATTGGTGGTGAACTTGTACCAGACGATTTTGCTTGTCAAAGTAATAGAATCGTGTGCAAGTTTAAAGGTGATTCGGTTTGTTCTTTGTTTCCATATTTTCGGTTCGTATTTTCATATTTTCCGATTTGTTCTTGAATCACATCAAGTTTGGATTCCGCACAAACTTGGTGTTGTTTGATATCATTGAAAGATCCGGTTAACGGGACTTACAAGTGGTATCAGAGCCTTTAGAACCTATTTCTAGGCTCGGTGTGATATCAAAATATTCAAGATATTCGTTGTTTTTGGTTTGGTGTTCTTCGCGTTCTTCGGTGTTCTTCATTGTGTTCATCCGAATTTTAGTGAAAATTCCTATATTTTGGATTTTGATTTGTTTTGAAAGTTGTTACTAGATAATTTATTGTTTTAAATCTTTTAAATATTCTGTATTATCTTTCAAAGCTTTATCAAAATCCCAAATTTTCGAAACTGATATTTGACTTTGGAAAGTTCACGTGTTAAAAAATTTTCTAATTTGAAAATATCTTCCAAAATTATAGGAATCCAGTTGCAATATTCATCTTCCACCGTTTCGACTTGTCCCACTCGCAATCACCTACACGATCTCGAGTTATCACGTTCTGAGTCGCAATCAGTTTGAGTCACAACCTTCTGAGTCGCAACCACCTGCAACACCGTCATCTGAGCTCATTCTGTTCCGAATCGTAACCGAGATCTCGAGTCACCTTCACTGTTACGAGTCATCCAGTCGCAATCACAGGAGTCACCTTCTCCGTTCAGTCATTGTCGGAATACCACAGTAACTTCCAACATCAGAATCCGGTTTCGAGTCACTAAGTTGCCAACTGTTTCGAAGTCGCAATATACACCATCTTTTTACGAGTCGCAACCATCTCCATTTGAGCTTTTGAGTTCTGGTTGAGAGTTACTTCACAAAAGTTCTAAAGGTTTCGAGTTTACTGTTTTCATGTCCGACTCCTAGTAAAGATCTTCACCATCTTCATCGTTCCAATTAACATCATCCACTCGCAACCTCTGCAAAAGTTGTTCAAGTCGCAATCTCCTGCATTCTTAACAGTCTCGTGTCATCAAGTTCATCCACAGTCGCAACCACTTCGCTACGGTCCGAGTAGCAACCGAGTTCTCGAGTCGCAACCTCACTTGGTCTCGATTCATCTTGTTTCACGGTCTCGACTCACCGTTCCGACTCGCAACCATCGTCTCGAGTCGTTCTGTTCGAGTCGCAACCGATATCTCTACTCATCGTGTTTTGTTTTCGAGTCGCAATCATCAGAGGTCTCGAGTCAGCCGGTCTCGACTCGCAACCTCGTTCCGATCTCCGACGCAACCTCCGGTCACCTTCACCGATCTCTGATTCGAATCTTTCTACACTCCGGTAACCACCTTCAACGTCCTCCGATCATCGTTCTTCATTTGCCATTTATCATCGTTCTTCAACGTATCTCCGATCATTGTCGGATATAATCCGTTTCATCTTATCTTGGCGGGATTTGTTTTACAAGTGAATTAGGGTTTTGGACGGATTTGAACGAAGAAGACAGTTCGGTGGTTATTATAATAATAACATTAATCTGTAAATAATCATTAGGTTATAATTATAATAAATACTATTACTTTAAATAAAATAAATAAATAAATAAATAAAATTACTTTCTTATTTAAAAAAAAAAAGGTTTTGTTTGTGACAAGTTTTGACAGGTTTTTGAGGTGCGGTTCAGAAAGCGGGCTCGATTCACGTGCAAAGGGTTTTGAGTGAGCGAGTACACGGGTTCTTGTTTGGTTTGTGTTTTGAGGAGAAGAACAAACGTATCAACCATCCGCTGAAATCATGGCATTCATATTTCACAAACCCGTGGTTCAAGAAATGACTGTTGAAGATACACTTTCGGTTTTCTGCACTCCTGAATGTAGGGAACGAGTTGAGGCTTATAGAATTCACAACGCTGAGCTAATCGAAGACTATAATGAAATTAAACGGAAAAATTTCACTTTAACGAAAAATGAAAAACTTTTCAAAGAGAAAATCGAAGCTCAGCGTAAGGACATCGTTCAACTCAAGGACGATGTTAGTGTAGCTACGGCCCAACTCATCATAGTCAAAGAAAAACTGTGTGAGGTGACTAAAGAACTGGAGAATGTTAGGGATAAATACCAAATTAATCAGTTAAACATTAAAAAATTCGATTCCTCCAGTAAATTAGTCAAAAATCTGTGTGATCAACAATTAGCATATTCTAAAAAGAAAGGGTCGGGATTGGGTTATAATCAGACTCCTCCTCCGTACAATGATAATTACACTTATTTACCAATGACTGAGGAGGAGATGCTGAACGAAAGTAAAATGACTTATGGTTCGAAAAACAACAAGTCGTCTGTTCATGACAGACAAGTTGAGAAACAAAAGTCTACTCCATTGAATTTTGTTCCCAAAGGCACAATTGATCCTAATGTTTCGTCTTCATGTGCAGATGATAGCTTTGAAGTAAAGTGTGGTGATGTTCATGGGAGTGAACCAGTCATTATTTCAAATGTTTCTGAACCTTATTTTGAAACTTATTCTGAACCAACTGAATCTGACATTGCTTTTAGTCGTTCTTTGTTTGCGTCTTTTTCTGCTTATGTTTCGTCAAGTGTGTCTGACGTTAGGGGCAAAACTGATGATGTTTGTGTTGAATCTTTGAACAATAATTGTGGTGATGATTGTGTTTCAGTTAATGCACGTGATTGTGATGCTTCTAATATTTCAGTTGTTGGCAGTGTTACAGGTGAGGTTCCTCAGGACACATTCAGTGAAACCACTGAAACTTCTTCTCAAGAAAATCAAGAGTATCCTGATTCTTCTTCTGAATCTGTCTCAGTGGGTGTCCCTAATGTTGAATCTAATGGGACCTCATTGGAAACTGTAGATGAAAGCAAACCTAAATCGGATTCACATGAAGCATGTGTTGATGAAATTTCAACTTGTCCTAAAATCGAAACTGAATCTGAATCTATTAAAGAAGAAAAAGGAGTTGAAATAAATGAACAGTCACCGAAAAATGTTTCTGAAAATAAAGATAAAACTGAAACACCGGTTTTTCAAAATGATCATGATAAAAGTGAGAAGGATGAATCTCATCATTCGTCTACATCTCATGCTTGTGCTAGTTCTGATCAACAGGTACAAAAGGACTCAGAAAAGGCACATGGAACACAGGCAACGCAAGCTCGGTCATCTAGACCCATCAAATTAGATAATGTTGCTAGCTCTCAGAATCTCCATACATTGAAACGACAGACATGTTTCAACTGTGGAATTCCTGGACACATTGCTAGAAATTGTGTTCATCGTCCAAAAGTGCAACGAAATGCCAACACTCACTCGTGTGCTAATGTTTGTGAGCCGGTTCACAACAAGCGGAATGAGCCAAAACAAGCAGATCAAAGTCGGGGGTATGCGAAGTCTGCTTATCAAGGACAATCACGATCTCATAAGGCTCGTGACATGGTGATTGAAAGCTCCAATAAGGGAGAAAAGACGAAGAATGGTGCTCAGAGCAACAAGACTTCTGCAAACAACAAATACAAGCACCCAAATTCGTCTTCGTCTAAGAAAAATGTGCAGGTGCATCAAGCGCAAAAAGGACCGGTTTGTCCTTCAGGACTTGCAGGAGCAAATCAAGCTGCTCAAAACGTCTTTCCGATGAAAAGACAGACTTGCTACAACTGTGGCATCGCGGGTCATATTGCTAGAAACTGCACACGGCGTCCCCATGTACCATATTATATACAAAATCGGAGGGTTACACCAAAGGATAACTACCATTCTAAGCCGATGAAGGTATCTTCACCTAAGGCAATGAAGAATGTGAATCCCAAGGTTAAACCTTCTGATGGGGATTGGAACGCTGCCAAAAACAAACGCAAGGCTTCTCAGGAACAAAAATGTTTTTCTAAAACTAACAAACCTGAAACAGCTAAAGTTGTTCAACCGAAGGCAACAAATGCGTTTGCTAGACCGAAACAGATTTGGAAACCCAAATCCAAAGCAGCAATGTCTCCAATCCTTGAAACAAAAGGGGACTTGTGTTTGAAGGAAGTCTTACTTTGATGCTTCAGGTAAACCCAGGACCACAATGGCCTGGGTACCCATGTCTTACTAATCTCTTTACTTTTCAGGAACAACCAAGGAGGAGTTGTTGACAATCTCTGGAATGTTGATAGCGGTTGTTCCAGAGATAAAAACGGGTAACATTTCACTGTTGCAAAAAGTTCAAATTTTTTTTACAGATGATATGTTTCCTTTGGAGGAGATTAGAGAAGTAAGATAAGATCAGCAAAAGGTACCGTTTAAATTCAGTCCTTTGATTTGAATATTGATTAGTCTTTAATCTGATGATAGAACAGTTAAACAAAAATATTTTCCCTTTTTTCTTAGTTTATAACTTTGTACATAAAGTGTCCTTTCTCTAGTAAATGGTAAATTTGCGCAAAAATCCAAGATTTATGCACAAATTTAGGGGGAGAGAGAGACATATATAGTGTTTAGGGGCAGAAAACTAAGAAAACACAAAAAGAGTTTGCTGTATATATGTATTTCTTTAGGGGGAGAAAATGAGAAAAATACAAAAACATTAGAAAAATGAAAAAGCCAAAAAGAAAAATTGCATGATATGGGAAGTGAAATAAATGTTTGTGTTAAAGGGTTTGACTAACACATGTAAGGTGTCATAGCTGAAAAGACTAGGATCTACTGCGATATGTTGATAGGCTTGATGCTCAACATGATAAAAGATACTAAGTGATATAAACATAACGAACTATGTATCTTGTGGGTAACATACCAACGGCGTATGATTTTATGGTCTTAAATCTTGCGTTGATAGATAGCCAACATCTGAGGTTTCGGGTCTTTATATTGTTGAATCATTCGGGGATATCTTGACTGTTCTTCTGCTTAGAACTAAAATTGTACATGACCCCAGGAAAGAAAGTCACTTGGAATTAGCTCATTTCTATTTGAATGTCTGTATGTTGTCCCGATACACACAATTTTGATCTGATTCTGAAATCTTCTCTGAAAAAGTCGTGTACCTCCTCTGCTGCATCCAGATACATGCTGACCTGGAGGTGCTAGGCAACGACAGCTTCTGCTGCATCCAGATACATGCTGACCTAGCTGTACGTTGTCGCGCTATAGATCTAATACACCCGAAAGAGGCCCTCTAGTGCCCAAAAGAAACCCCAAGAAACCTATATCAAATTGAGAAAAACTCATTTGATCTGTATATTATACCATCTCTACTTAAGATCTATTCTGTTCTCTTCTCAACCTACTCCCAGTTAAGATTTCAGAAATCTGGATTGGACTTGTGAAATATGTGGTAGGGAAGATACTTGCATGATAGAGTGTGCTGTTTATATTTCCAGGATTTGATTAGTATTTATTTGGGTGTTCATTGTTAAGAAATCAAAACATGATAAAACAGATTATATGCAGACCGAGACACAGTCAGGATATCTTAAAGGATGACATCAGTATACTCACCTGCTACGATGAATCGTTGTGCTTACCTTGATCGCGGGGGTATGCCTTGGAATGGGACACACGGGTATAATAGTATAATATTACCTTAAGCATATCATGAAGTTGAAAATTGAAAGTTGAGCGTTAAAGTTTAAGTGGACAAACATATTGGCAATCGCATAGACCAGTTTGATTAGGCTCGTACTGAAAAGTGTTCCTTAGTCTGCCTGAGAACGAATTTTGATCCCATTGCAATTGTAATTGTATATTATGGTAGTTGTTTATATTTTGAGTTTTTTATTTCTTTTAGTTCTTAAAAATTTAAAAATTAAAAAAATAGAAAAATTCAAAAATCCAAAAATAGAGTGTTTATTTGTTTTTCTTAAAAATTAAAAATGTAACCGTTCTTGAAGATTTGACTGATCATCAAAAGTTAAAAGAATTTAAATTGTGAAATTTCATGTACCAAGTGTTCATGTGGTACTCTCCCTGTTGCATAAGAAATGTTTGCTTATGAGTTTGTGAGCATGTGCAGAACTTGATTTCAATCAAGAACAGGGATTGATGAAGATTGAGATGCTGTTAGTTGCTGAAGAAGTCTGAAGCAGCACAACAACAAGATGTACCTGAGTCAGAAGAACCGGATACGAGACGCCGTCTGACAGTGAAAGTACATTCGAAGAAGTACCGTGAACCTGCTTGAAAGACAAAAACTGAAGAAGAAAAGAGCTGCTGAGAATCCTCCTCTCACATTCTTTTTGACAAAGATTTTCAAGCAAAGCTGATCGAGATCCTGATATGAAGCTAACCACAGAATCTGAAGAAAGAGACCCAGTGCTGAGAGTTTAGAAGTCAATAACTTCCACAACATCTGCAGCATAGTGACAACCATAGATTTCGTTGAAGACGTTGCTGAATTCAAGTCATGAAGACAATTTGATGGCATCAGTCTAGGGGGAGATTGTTAGGCCCTAAAGTGTGAGACTGACGCATCAAATTAATCCAACGGGCTATGGTTACGAACTGGGTCGTACCGGTTTAGTTTATATTAGGTTGTGGACCTTTATAGGTCACTTGGGCCAAGCTTTAGGCCATGTGGGCCAAGCAGGCCCAAGGGGAGCCCATGTAGGGACTTGGGCTTAGGTATGTATTTAAACAAGTTTCTAACTTGTTTTATGGTTGGATATTCATAGTTACAATTTCTCTAGACAGAGAGAGACAATTGGTGGTGAACTTGTACCAGACGATTTTGCTTGTCAAAGTAATAGAATCGTGTGCAAGTTTAAAGGTGATTCGGTTTGTTCTTTGTTTCCATATTTTCGGTTCGTATTTTCATATTTTCCGATTTGTTCTTGAATCACATCAAGTTTGGATTCCGCACAAACTTGGTGTTGTTTGATATCATTGAAAGATCCGGTTAACGGGACTTACAAGTTTTATTTTTGAAGACACATTTTGTGCCAATAGGACTTACACCCTCTAGCAATGGTACAAGCTCCCAAACTTGCTGTCTTCTAAACTGCTGGAGCTCCTCTTGCATGGCTTCTACCCAGCTGTTGTCTTTTAGTGCCTCTTGGTACTTGACTGGCTGATGGAGAGATAGAAAACCAGCAAAAAGACAAATGTTTTGAGATTGACTACTTGTGAGCACCTCTTCATTGATGTTGCCAATGATTTGATCTGGTGGATGAGATTTCAAGAAGATGAGTTCTCCTTGGTATGGAACAATGGCATTAAGTGGGGATGGCTGCAGATGTGAATCATCTGAGCTAGCCAGTGCTGATGACTTTGATGATCCAGCAGTGGCTTCAAAAGGTAGTGGAATGGGAGGTAATGGTGTGGACACATGTTGACTTTGATCCACTGTTTGAGGACTTTTATCAACAGTGTTTGATGATGTGGAAGCAGGGGATAAAGGGCTACTTTGGTCAAAAACTGTTGAGGTAGCAGTGGTTGAGCTTTGACTGCTGTTTGGACATCTGCCGCTCTTCCCATTTGAATAGACTTTTCTTGAGGAATGATGATCTCATACCCATAGTCTGGTGATGAATCCTCTGATGGACCTGCACTGTTAGTCTTGACAGCAGTATTTTCAAAAGTGAATTTATCAAGATCAAACAATTATGCAGGGATTGTTGGGATTTTCATTGATGAAAGTTCATTGAACTTTACATTCAAAGTCTCTTCCACTGTTTTGGTCCTTGTGTTAAATACTTTGTAAGCCTTAGCAGTGGTTGAGTATCCCAGATGATAACCACAATCAATTTTGGCTGCAAACTTTGAGATAGAATCTTTTAAGTTTAAAATGAAGCATGGGCAGCCAAAAACTTTGAAATATGAGATCAATGGCTTTATTTTATACAGCAGTTCATAGGCAGTCTTTTGATGCCTGGGGTTGATTAAAACTCTGTTTTGGACATAGCAAGCAGTGTTTACTGCCTCTGCCCAAAAAGTTAATGGCAAACCTGAATCAGCAAGCATGGTTCTGGCAGCCTTAATCAAAGTTCTGTTCTTTCTTTCAACAACCCCATTTTGTTCTGGTGTTCTTGGAATGCTGTATTGCCTCACAATTCCTTTTGACACATAGAAATCATCCAACTCCTTGTTCCTGAACTCTGTGCCATTGTCACTTCTGAAGATTTTTACTGGAAGGTCAAACTGCTTTTCAACCTGTTTCACAAAGTCTTGCAGAATGCCTGCAGTCTCATCTTTTGAGTGTAAAAAGTAAGTCCATGTAAACCTAGAAAAGTCATCAACTATAACCAAACAATATCTCTTTTTCCTAAGACTCATGACTTTAACTGGGCCAAACAAATCCATATGAAGCATTTGCAAACATTTGGTTGTTTTGGACTCATCAATGGATTTGTAGGAGCTTTTATGTTGTTTTCCTTTTAAGCAGGAAACATAATGCTCAGGACAGGTGAACAGTTTTTGAGGTAAACCTCTTACTAACCCCTGTTTTGAAATGGCAGTGATTGTCTTAAGATTTGTGTGCCCCAATCTTCTGTGCCATAGTTCTGTCTCTTTGTTTGATGCAGCTGAGAACAGGCAGGCATCAGTTCTGGGGCACTCTTTTGACATATCCACCACATAAACATTGCCACTTCTTTGAGCAACAAGTTTGGTTTTTCCAGATTTTCTTATTGCTTCAATCTTTTCAACCATTTCTGGTCCAACAATCCTACAACAGTCCTTTGTGAAGAATGAGCCATACCCCTTATCGCTCATTTGTGACACACTCAGGAGGTTGAATTTTAGATTGTCTATGAGATTGACATTTTCAAATTTTACTTTACCAGATTTTACTGTACCAGATCCCAGAACCTTCCCTTTACTATTATTGTCAAAGGATATATCACCCCCTCCATGAATTTTGAAATCTTGAAGAAGGGCTTTACATCCTGTCATGTGCCTGGAGCCTCCACTATCTACATACCAAAGACTATCTAAGCATGCAGAAGCTCCCTGCACATGAAGTAAAAGGATTAGTTCATTAAGGTCTCCAAAGCCAATACTGGGATGATTGCAGATGTATGAACAGTGGTTAGCTCAGGGGTTTTAACATTTTTGGGAATGTTTTTCTCTAACCACTGTTGGGGGTTTTGACCAATCACCTGCTGATAACCAAAAGGATGCCTGTTCACTTTTGGTTTAGAAAGTTTTTTGTAAACCTCATAAACATGTGGGATCCTTTGGTATGATGGTTGTCCCTTACCTCTTCTGAATTGATTAGCAGGGGGTGCATCAGTCACCTGAACATCTCTTTGGACAGATGTTTGGTTTAGCTGTTTTGTGACAGCTGTTTGGACTGGCACAAACAGTGGTTGTTTCTTGGTGAATTTGACAGATGATGCTGATGAACTTAAGGATGTTTTTGCAGTGTACTCATTCTTTTTCTCATCAAAGTTTTTGAGATACACACATTCTTTAGTTTTGTGGTTATTTTTACCACAGATGGTGCAGCTTTCAGCAAGTACAATGACACTTGTTTTGTTTAGATCATATGCTTTTAGATGAAAACAGTCTTTTGTTAGATGATTCCTCTTTTCACAAAAATCACAAAACAGGTTTTTGATCTTTTCTCTTTTCTTCCTTTTCTCAGACTCCTTAGCAACAGAGTTTTGAACCACTGTTGGGATATCTTTGATAGGAATGACCTTTGCTTTTGGAGCTGTGACACCATCAGTGGTTGTGAAATCCATGGGCTTGAAATTTTCAAGAATGTCACACTCATCAGACCATGTGGGTTTAAATTGGTATTTCTCAATTTCCTCAAAAGTTGAGAACCCCACAGATGGTCTTTCCAGAATGATTTTGTTACCAAGTTTGTCAGTAATTTTAACTTCTTGGCCATTCTTGTTGGTTGGTTTTATTTTAGTTGAGCCAGCTTGTTTGACAGCAGTGTTTTCAAGTTCATCATATTTTCTAAATCCTATTCCAAACTTGACATTGCTTTCAAGCTGTTTCTCAAGCAGGACCTTATAACCTTTGCAAGACTCCACCCATCTTTCACAAGTGATTTGGGTGGACTCCAACTCCTTTTTACAAACTTGGTATTTTTCTACCATAATTTGGAGTTGAGTCTTGGTTATGCTTTGCTCTTCTTTGAGGCTGCTGATTTCTTTTTCTTTTTTCAGCCAATTTGTTGTTAAGTTCTTTCAATGACTTTTCAAATTTGACTTCATCAGATAAGATTTTATCCCAAAGGTTTTCATTTACCTCTTTAATGTTAGCAAATGCAATAATACATTTGTCTGAACACAGTTTTTCAAGAACTTGAGGTGATACCTTAGCAGCAGCCATCATGGCACAATCACATTGATGATCACCTTCTTCATCAGCTCTAACTTCTTCCTCACCTTCTTTCTTTTCTTCTTTGTCTTCTTTGGACCAAGGGTCAGACAGTGGTTCAATCAGGGTTTCTGAATTTTCTCCCAGCAGTAGTTCACCAGCAATTGCAGTAACCACTGCTTCAGCCACTTCATCCACTGTTTCATCACTTAGCTGTTCACCTTCAGTTTCTACCCCTTCTAGTATTGACTCTAATGCCATCAAACAAAATTCATCATTAAGGTTATCATTAGAAGCATAGAGTGCAAAACTTTCATCACCAATCTCATCAGGCATGCTGCTCCAGTCAACAAAGTCTTGGGTGAAAAAGCTTTGTTGATCTGGTTGTACCACTGTTAGAGCAGCTTGTTGAGGTGCAACAGGTTGCACTTATTCCTGAGGGACAGTGGCTTGAACATACTGAATTTGTGGAACAGTGGTTTGAACATAATGCACAGGCACAGGGGTTGCAGCATAATGAGCAGTGTTAACATGTGCTGCAGGGGTATATTGGGTATAGTGCACAGTGCTTTGATGTTGTGGTCTAGGGTTTGAGCTGGGATGAGTTATTATAGGACTAGTGGTTTGAATCCTGCATTCCCTAGCAAAATGACCAAGCCTATTGCACTTATAGCACTTAATTTTATACTTATCCAACCCCACTTTTAAATTCCCATGTAACCCTAGGAATTTTCTCCCTGTTCTTTTGTAGAATTTGCTTGTTCTTACACTAAGCAAAGCCAATTGATGCAAAATGTCCATTTCTTCTAAGTCAGTAGGATCAAAGTGTTGCAAATCATTGAGTTCAAAACACAAATTATCTGACATCTGGTTTTCACAATTTGCAGTGAAAGCATAATTTGCAGAGTGAGGATCAGAGTTGTTAAAACCAGCAGTTATGTTAATAAAATGATCAAAACTCTGATCCTTACTACTGTTACCAGATTCTTCCTGACCAAAAAGAGTTGTGCTACCAAATGAATAATCATCAGCAACTTTGCCAGACTCTTGCAACTTCTTTTTCTGGTTTAACTCCCTTTCATAGGTCAGGAGTCTACCATGAAGTTGGGTCAGGGTCAGATCTTTGAACTCAACCGAATTTCTAGTCACAAAAGCAATTGTATCCCACTTTTCAGGTAGTGATCTAAGAAACCTGCTATTTTGAGTTGCATTTGGAAATGTAACTTTAACAAGTCTTAGCTCACTAATGAGACAGCTAAATCGCTCAAACTGTTGGGAGCTGAACTATTAGTATCAACGATTGCGAGCTGAACTATTAGTATTAGTATCAACGATTGCGAGCTGAACTATTAAACCTTACTCTGTTTTTCAACAAAACGAACAAACTATTAGTATCAACGATTGCGAGCTGAACTATTTATGTCAAAATGATTGTTAAATCAAAATTTACTGTCCGAGCTCTGATACCAATTGTTAGGATCTGAGTTTGGATTGATTGTGATTTGTGTTTGAATTAAGATGAACAATGAAAGAGTGGTGCAGCGGAATTTATATGGAAATAAACTTTTCACAATCAAACAGGAGAATTGCTTTCAACATACATTTTCAACAATGAACCGAATGCTTAAATTTATTTTAAACACTGATTACACTTGCATGTATGCAACAAACTCCCCCTCAACCTGAGCTCAGTGATTTGTTCGTACAGGAAGA
The DNA here is from genome assembly GCF_002127325.2 of Helianthus annuus. Classification (NCBI taxonomy): domain Eukaryota; kingdom Viridiplantae; phylum Streptophyta; class Magnoliopsida; order Asterales; family Asteraceae; genus Helianthus; species Helianthus annuus. The sequence goes on from NC_035442.2 coordinate 99,044,726, forward strand.
AGATGGTGAAGAACTAATAGAACAGTACAGGGTACTGTTCTATTTATAGGCACGGACAAACCACTGAAGCATCTAAGTTGACGTCACCATGAAAGTGACATCTAACCTCCTAACAAACTCTAACATCTGATCTATACAACTACTGCTATGCTAACAACTGTTATTACAATACATTTCATAATGTAAACTAAACTACTGCTGCATCCTTCCACTGATGTGAACCTAGCAGTACTTTACATATCCAGCAGAGCTTGACCCATAGCAGTAGATTGAACAGCAGAGCTTTAGTCTTCCATCAGTCTTTGACTTAGGCAGCAGTTGTAGGTCAGCAGTTGTAATGATCAGCAGATTGGAGGTCAACAGATGTTGAAACCACTTTCAAGGGGAAAAGACTTGAATACATAACATCTGCTTATTCTGGATCCACTGCCCTGATCCAGTTTTGGCTTTAATTATTTGTTCCTCTGGTAGGGTTCAATCCCAACAAGATTAAAAATAAAAAGTATTACACTAGACACTTGTCTTCACCAAGTGATGTAAGAGACTTAGGCAAACATGGCCTTTGATTGTCAAGATCTCTTACGATCAATCTTGGATCCCGAGACTACTCACACACTCTATGATGGATGATGGATGATGGTGGTGGATGATGGTGTTGTGGTGGTGTGGAGTGTGGGTGAAGTGTGAGAGAGGTGGTGTGCCAAGGGATGGTTTGCAAATGAGCCAAGCACCCCCATTTATAGCCTGCACAGTAGCATGGACATGGCCCCATGTCCACCCATCTTCTCTTTCTTCATTAATTGCAGTTTGTCTGCATTAGTTGACCACGCCCCCGTGTCCGCTGGGCACGACCCCGTGTGCAGAAGCGTATCTGTACTATTAAGATTTCCTCGGATTCTGTGAATCTTAGAGTTGACCACGGCCCCGTGTCCGCTGGGCACGCCCCCGTGGTGGGTGATAGAAGCTTCTACAGCTTTGTCTTTTCTGCAGACACTTAGGCACGCCCCCGTGCTCACTGAGCATGGGGCGTGTTCAGCCTGCTGTTATCTTGTTTTTGCTTGGGAAGATGCTGTCGGGTGGTCGGGCATGCCACGTTTGTCCCTTTTCTTGTATTTATGTTAGATTTAGCTGCCTTTTTGCTTCTTTTATTCATTTGAGCTCATTTAATCCTGAAAATACAAAAGGAAGACAAAAACACACTTTTTCCAATATTAGTACTAAAAAGGGTTAGTTTTATGCCACAATTGATGTAATTTATATGTTGCATTTTGCACACATCAAATACCCCCACACTTGAATCTTTGCTTGTCCTCAAGCAAAACGCTTTATAATGTGGCTTTTACACTCCCAAATGGAACGGGTAGAAGAGAAGGTTTTTGGGCTTGTCATAGAGTGTCGGGATTTCCAAGATTCTTTATTAAGTTTTATTTTTATTTATTTACAATCCTATTCGTCGTGATTTATTTAAAATATTACATAAGATAAATTACTTATTAGGGCATAACATGCCTTTTTAAAATTCCATTTATATACAAGTTCACATACCTCACGGGGGATCACTCAACACTCGGTCGAAAATGTATTTTAGTGAATCATTCGAGAGCGGCATGGAACTTACTCCTACCATAAGCTTGCCAAGCAATCAATCCTCCTCCTTTTTAACTATACACCTTTGTAAATATTGAGAGGACTTTTGGGGTGAAGGGTTAGGCTTGGGTTAAAGGTAGGTGGTTGGGTTAGTAGTTAGTAAAAGGGCGAAAGGCATAAAAAGCGTCGGTTTTCGTAAGACTTTTTATTTTTGTAACTTTTTATTTTGATGAAGCAATTCTTCAAACAAAGTTCTTTTTGATAAACTTGTTTGTTTATTTCTTTTTGGCTTCATCCTCATCATTTTTTTTTATAAGGAAGTCATAAGAAAAACCGAGCTTTGTTACTAAAATAAAGGGTTAAAAATAAAAAAGGGTTTTAGTGGGAAAAAGGGTGTTTGTTTTGGGTTAAGAAATGAAAGGTTTTGGCTCAAAGCGGTTAACTAGGGGGATTTTGGGTAGGTGGTAAAAAAAAGAAAAATAATGGTGTAGAAATAAAAAGGGTTAGTTCTAATGCCTCCATCATTTACTTACTCGGGTTTAAGTTGGTAAGGACCGGGAATGTATCATCGTGGCAAGTTCTAGAGTCGTAAGAACCAAGCGGCTATTCACACAAGAAACGAAAAAAGAGCATTTAGTTTAAAGATGTGTATTTGTATGCTCAATAAAGGCTCAACACTCACTTTTTGTGGGAATGGGTTTTTATGTGATCAAGTATATATAATCAAATTTTAACTAGATTTGTCATGTCGTTTCATAATTTTCTTATGTTGGTTCTTTTTATCACGACGCTATCGGTTGTAAATTTGTAAAAATATAACCTTTTTAGAACTTGAAATTCCCAAATTAAACCTAGACAAGTAAAAAATATGAAAAAATTTTGAAAAAATTTGGGGTGATTAGCGGTTCCAATAGAGTTTTGTGTAAGGCTTGTAATTAGGACTTGCAAGATTCAAGGTTTTAGCATCCCCCCACACTTAAATTACACATTGTCCTCAATGTGGCCCAAAAATAAGTTTTTAGGTTGATTGAATGTGTAAAAAGGTGTGAAAAAGCAAAAATTTATGTCACTGGGCGTCTGGACACGGCCCTGTGTCGGACGAACACGGCCCCATGGTCAGATTGCCAGTAACGAGGACTTACAGAAGGTGGGCACGAGGGCGTGTCAGCTGAGCACGACCCTGTGTCTGGCAAAAATCTGCAGAATTTTTTACAAACAGCAGGTCTGGGGCAATGGGCACGGGGATGTGTCGGCCGGACACGACCCCGTGTAGACAATCTGCAAAGGTGAAAAACAGGTTTCTGGCTTCGGTTTTCCTATCCCGGCTTTAGTAGCACTAATGTTTAGTGCTCTAAGCCTCGTATGTACCTGTTTTATCAATAAACACTACACCAAACCATATCAAGCATCCTAAATTACCATTGTTCAAACATCCATACCACAAAGTTAAAAAGAAAAGTAAATGCAGAAAGTAAAAAGAGTTAATGGAAGTAAATTGTTCAACACACGGCACGCAGGCCAGAAATTGTTCATAAGAAAAGAGGGTTAACCTGTGGGACCACCACCCAGCTGCTCCTACCTCCACTCATCCCGCCTAGTCCATGTCCTCGTCTTCATCATCATCTCCTCCTACGTGCCCCGCCATGTATTCCTGGATGCTCCCAATGTCATCCTGTATGTCGGAGATGTTTCTCTCAATTGCTCCGACTCGGGTGTACGTGTTGCTGGCCATGTTTTAGGTGTTCCTGGTGCACATGAGGTTTTCCTGCAATAAATCATCTAAACTTTGGAAGTTAGGAAAACCGCCTCCTTGTGAGGAGGATTGACCCGGATCACCCTGGGGCTGGTAATGGTATTGAGGAGGAGGTTGGAACTGTGGAGCATGTAAGACGAGTGCCTCTTGCAGGTTCCATGCATGCCCCTGGACTCTTTTGAAGCTGACCGTCCCGTCTTTTGCTTCGTAAATCAGGTTCATTGAGCGGCAGATAGTCATGTCTACTCTTCCCGACCATGGGCTCTTTTGGAAAGACCTGGGCATGTTCACGAAATGCTTGAAGAGACGGTATATCCACCCCCCAAAGAAGATAGGGGTCGGTGGAGTAGCAAGCTGGTTCCAATGCATGTTTCGGAGCAGGAGGTACGGAACATCAAGGTGGGTGCGGGTATGAATACAATGAAGAACAACCAGATCTTGTAACCCTACCACGCCGCTGCTGTCGTGCCTTTGGCTAAGAGAGTAAGTGAGAACCCTGTGGATGTAACGGTAAAGAGGGTCCCTCAACTTAGTGCTCTTAGTGCTACTGGGGTTGTAGTGCCCTTCTCCTATTTGAGCCTAAGCGGCTTGGCGGTCCTCTTCCTTGATCTCTCGGAGACCCCCGGTGTTTTCTTCATTACCCGCATCTTCCTCCGCATACAACCCGACCATTGACCCAAACTGTGCCATCGAGATTGAGTACTTGGTCCCTCCACACCGAAATTCTACCCCATCATTATCAAATGGGTCGGCTCTTGAACGCGAACGTGCTATAGAATTCCAGATTATATTCGTGGACTGAGCGAAGCCGAGTAGTCAGGGCGGCTCTCAGTGGGCCGGTGACTAGGTTGTTGAAATGGTCCCATTGGTTCACTGCTCCTAGAAGATCCATGCACACTTGTCGTGGGTATTCCTCCGGCCTGGTTCGAAGCACATCGTATCTTGCTTTAGCATCCAACTCATTTGCATTGAACCGTATGAATTTCTTGGACAACTGAAAGGAAACACCAAACAATTAGCATGAAACAGTGAAATTTTTGGAGAAAACTGAAAACAGTCGGCTGAACACGGCCCCGTGTTCAGCGGACACGCCCCATGTTGGTCAGAAATTGGCTGGACACGCCCCCGTGCTCGGCGAGCACGACCCCGTGTCCAGACGTCTGTTTCCCAAAAATCCCATTTTTCGACCCGGTCCCGAAAACTTGAAAATTTTTGGTCCAATAGGGGCGGTTTTCCCCGAAAATGAAACCTCAAGTGCCGTTTTTCCCAAAACAAGCCGTTTATGTGACAACCCTCACTAAACCAGGCATCCGTACGACTTAATTAATAATTAATTACTGCTTAATTACTGTGCTTGCTTGAAATTGTGGATAAACTGCTAGTTGAATTCTAATACGTACACTTACTTGCATCATACTTTATTTGCTGTCACTCCATGATTTACATACTAAACTCTAGTGACAATCTTGATGCACAAAAGCACAGTAGCACTATGAACGGATAACCCCTTTAACATGCTGACATAGCCAGCATCAGGCAGACACTGCCTCTAAGGCCTGTATGAGCCAGAGATATTTTGCTACACTAGTAGAGAGTGTAGGGATATAAGGGTTGTAGAACTGCGTCACTAGGAATAAGTTACAGTGACCGGATGTGCCTAAAACGTACTCTAAGTACAAAATTCAGCATCTAGCTAACTAATAAAGTGCCAAAACATGAGAAAAATATTACTAGACACTTTCCAAATTGTCGGGAATAAGTTGTGTCACTAAAAATAATAATAACGACACTTTAAAGATTTGTTAAGCACTTTAACGGATCACTATCCAACCGAACAACCGGACTTTACCCGGAACATAAAAATATTGCCATTAACATTGTTTATCTTTTTCTGAGCCAGTTAGGGTCCCTGGATACCCTAACACCCGCTTAAATGCATAACACATCAGTAACCGAGTTAACCTCCACTTAACTTAACTAATACTTAATGTTTAGTTGAAAACCAACCGGGTAACCCCCCCCCCCCCAAACCGAACTCGTCCCCTTGGGGGACACCCATGTCCTTTTTGTGATTAAATTAATCTAACTTGCCTAATATCATGGAGACATGAAATCCTTTGGATAATGATCATACTATTTGCCTATAAGTTCAAGACTAAACACATCATATTCATCACCACACTCAACTCACAACACACACTCTCTCCCTCTCTCTTTGGCTCTCGGCCGAGAATAACAACAACCATCCATCCATCTTTCGATTTCCATCAAGCTATTTCAAGGGCATACAAGTGTTAGGGATCTCACACAAAAGAGCTCGGTGCATTCGGAACGTGAAGGACCTCACCTCATTGCTTTTATCCACCCAATCTTCAACTAGATTCTTCCCTAGCCTCGAGCTAGTAGTAAGTTGCTATAAACGCCCTCTCGATCTATTTTAAAGTGGTTAAAATGAAATGTGACGGTTAAAACTCATGAACTTACAAGATGATATGTAAAAGTCTACTAAAATGTTAAAGATGTTGGTTAAAAGCTAAGTTGTTGTGTAAATCTTGTAAGACTTGTCTTGTGGTGATTATTTAGTGCCGATCTATGTTGTGGTAGCTCGGATCATCATCTAACCCGGATGGTCATGTTCATGGATCATGGCATAAAGTTTGTTTAAGTGTAAAAAGGGTTAAATGATGAAACTCTACCACACACTAAACATGAACTTGTGTAAAATCGATTTCACTTATGAAATAGTGTTCAAAACTAGTAGATCTATGGATCTACAAGTGGTATTTTCAAAGAACCTAGTGTCAAGTGTAATCATATTTTCTAAAACCGGATCTTTCATAAAACAAGAGTGATTTTTAAACACACGAGTGTGTAAACACTTGTGTAACACTAAATTTCGACAAAGAACTAGTTTTGTCAAATTTTACAAGAAGATGTGAAAGTATGTTTTCTTTAAAAACAAGATTTTCAAGAAACGAAGTTGATTTATATAAAGATCCACTAAAAGTAATGGGATTGCTACATATTTTTGGATAAACCACAAGTTCATGTAATTTATGCGATTTATATATATTTTGACTAGTTTGATGCTTTGGATATGGTTTTGGTTGAATGAGAAAATTGTTGATTTGAATTATAAAAGAAAATGATACGCTTGAAAGCGTGGCCACCTCCAGTTACAGGGGAAACTCTGGCGAAATTTTTCTAAAAACCTAACACTTAAAAGTATTTTCATCACAAGTGTTAGAAATACATTTTTGACTTGTTTTCAAAGTGTAAATTTCGCCACGACTTTATTTACAAAACATCGGAGGTGGGATTTTCACAAAATAAAACGGGGTAAATATATATTTGAAATATATATTTTTTTTCGCAACGTCACTTGTAAAATGTTTATGATTATTTTGTGAAATATACAAATATTATTTGTAGGGTAAAAATAATATTACCAAAGGTTAACAACTCCAAAATAATACGAACGCCTTCATGATAAATATTTAAGTTACAACGGTATAGTTAATACCACCCGACCTTTAAAACGTAACTTACGCATTTTAAGAAATATTTATGAACGTGTATTTTTGTCAAGGTATTATTTTGGGAAAATCATATGTATTAAAATATAAAGTTTTTGGGAAGAATATTTATATTTTGGAGTAAGAAATAAAATATATATTAAGTGAGACTTAATAATATATTTTGAAGTTATACGAACGCACATGTATTTAATCCCCCATCCTTGGGAAGGAAAATAATTTCCAAGTATTTACAAAATGAAAACACGAAATAGTTGTCTAACTATTTATCAAAAACTTAAACCATGAAGCTAAGGCACGACCGTCCGTCTAATAGAGTTAGTACGTGTAGGTCGTCGCACAGCTGCTTGATCAGGAGATATACTTGGTAGAGACGCGCCACTGTGAGTTCATGTCCCCCTTTTCTCTTAACTGTTTTCATTTTTCTAAACTGCGGGGGTGAAATACATGTTACTATATTTATGAGTACTTTATACATGGTATGGTTAGCGTAAGGAGGTTTACTACTTAGATCATGTGAGTGGGTAGGCGGAAACTTGAGGCCATTATCCTCAGGGTAGGACCGAGGGACAGGAGCGGTAGATCTATCTGGGTGTAGCGAGCCCAGCCCCAGGCCCAACAGTACGGACCTCGGGGTGACTTTGTGCCCAACGCATAAATCCGCGTTTGAGTCTTCCTACTTGCACTTCACACATATCAATGGCCTTGCAAACCATTGGTGATCTCTTTTTCCTTATATACTACATACCAGGATTTTATACATACAAAGATTTTACTTACTCACTTACACATGAACTCGCTCAACATTATTTGTTGATTTTTCCAACTTACATGTATTTCAGGGAATTAAAGATCTGGCGCGGTATGTTATGTTTTCCCGCTGCAAGGTGTTACGAGGTCATCCAAGTTTAAGGGATGTGACTTTTTCCTGGACGAGTCACAGTTCTTAAACTGTGTTTATCTCTTGTTGATGTTTGTGTCTTCAAACAATGTTTTATGTTGTTAGGTTGTGATGTCCGTCGCGAGAGTCAACGTTTTATGACAATATTATGTTACTTCTGTTTTAAAACTTAATTTAATGGATGATCTTGCATGTTTTTTTTATCATATAGCTTTGTTATGGTTAAGCTATGGTATTAAGAAGTCACACCAAAATTAACCACGCTTCCGCAAAGCCACGGTGTGACAGCTTGGTATCAGAGCTCTGATCATAGCGAACTAGGATTCCTTCTCGAGTCTAGACTATGATCACTAGGGCTCTCACGAAAATATTTTTACACTGCATAACACTTAGGTTCCAGATCCAAAACGTTTTTACAAACCAATGTTGAGCACATTTTATTTATTATTTATAGGCTCAGTCTGGGAGGCTAAAGCTCGGTCTGGGAGGCCGAGGCTCGGTCTTGGAGGCCGAGGTAGTTAGCTAGTGGGACTAGGGAGTCAGTCTGAGAGGCTGAGAGAATTGGCTAGTGGGACTAGGAAGAGCAGTCTGAGAGGCTGGGAGAATTGGCTAGTGGGACTAGGAAGAGCAGTCTGGGAGGCTGGGAGGCTAGTGGGACTAGGAAGATCAGTCTGGGAGGCTGGGAGGCTAGTGGGACTAGGAAGATCAGTCTGGGAGGCTGGGAGGCTAGTGGGACTAGGAGAACTATTTGATTGTTTAATTGGTAACTAATGTGTTTATCTGATTGTATGATTGATTATTTGTGCATATCTGTATTTGTGTTACAGACACCATGGACTCGTCCGGCACTGGTGATTCGGACACCACGGGCCCTAGACCCATTGTATCAGACGACTTAGAGTCTTCAGAGCACGAGGTTCACACATCAGATGTTACTAGCACCGACGAGGATGACTTCCAGCCCTTTGCGTTACCCGACGCTGTCGACGAGCCCGCTGATGGCCCTGTTGCTGGGGACCTACCGCTCGTAGAGATCCCTGCTCCCATACCTTTGGCCGTTTATCCTGCTTACGATATGCTCCTCGACGCCGACGCTGACGACGACGTCGATCTATTTGATGATGAGCCCCTAGAGGATGATGTTCAGGGCGAGGCCCTTCTAGCTGCTGGTGATCTTTTGTTACTCGCAGACGCTCCAGCTGAGGAGTCACCTGCACACTCACCGGTCCCAGACTCTCTCGAGTCTGTGGACTCCGCACCATCACACACTCAGAGTGCGCAGCACTTTTCCCACAGTTCAGATCCTGATAGGGCATCCTCTGTAGCCCCTGCCCCGAGCTTTGCTTTCGATCACGATGTTGAGGAGGATTCCGATCCTGTCTTTCCCCCTGGGTTCGACCCTGATCAGGACATAGAGTTTATACCACTGGATCAGCCTATGGAGGACCCGGTTGACCCAGTAGACCCAGTTGATCCCATTGACCCTGCGTTTGATTTTGAGATGGCATTTGATGACCCCGAGCCTGCCATGGCCCCCGAGCCGGTAGCCGCTCTTGACCCAGTGTTTGAGCACGACCCTGTTCATGCTGGCGCACCCATTATTGATCCTGTGATTGCGACCCACCCATTGATGATCACCGTGTTGATGCTCCACTATTGGAGGGTGACCATGTTGTTGCTGCAGATCATGTTGATGCCCCTCTTATCGTTGATGCACCCGTTGACCCTGTTGTTGCTCCCCTACCTGATCCTGTTCCCCTGGAGCCCGAGCATGCACTATTCGCGACCCACATTGATCCCAGGTATGCGCACACCCAGAATGGGTGGATTGACGCTGATGATGAGCTCCCACCTGTTCCCCCTCATACCACCGATGCACGTCACATTGATACCTCTTTTTCGTTCCCTCAGTTCACACCTCCAGCTCGGCCTGGAGAGGGTTCCTCGGCTCATCCCTTTGGACACGTGCCGACATCTATCCCTGTTGTACCACAGTTTTCTACTGCTATTCCCCCTGTTCCTCCATTTCCTGTGACACCTTTCGATCCAGCCAGTGAGCCATTTCTCTGGACGTCACCACCTGTTATGCCACCAACCGACCCCTACCATCCTTTCCATATGGGGTATTCTATTGAGGACGTTATGATGTCGTTTGTTGTACAGCAGGAGGCACTCACACGGCGCATTCAGGAGCTTGAGAGAGCTCAGCCGCCGCCGTGCCAGTGTCAGGGTCAGACCCACCCTGCTTCTTCGCAGCACCCTCGACCGTTGTTACCTGACTATGCTGCATGCCTTTTGGCACTGGAGCAGCAGGTTGCTTCTTGGTTGCGTTCCTAGAGAGCCATGGAGGAGGACTGGCTCCATTTGCGTCGTTTGTTCTACACCCATTTTCCCCCTCCTCCACCGCCATCAGTATAGGGCATCTTTAGTACAGCATGGGTAGACATTGGTGAGAAGACGGCGATTGCTCTGACTACACAGCTACTTTTGGAGACTGCATTCTGATTCTAACTTTTGTTGATCATGTATATGGGATGTATTGACACTGATTTGATATTCTTTTGGACTGGGGTGATGTAGCCCTTAGTCGATGATGATGTATGACACTATTATGTACTTGTACACTTTACCATGTGGTCTCGATTTATAGCAATGCAATCGCAGTATTCTCATCATATGAGATTGTTTTGATTGATTATTTATGTTTTATAACATTGGATGTTGTGTGATTGATATATTTATAACATGGGATGTTGTGTGATTGATATGATTGTAACATGGGATGTTATGTGATTGGTGTGTTTATAATTTGAGATGTTATGTACTATTACTATCATTATATACGTACGCTTTACTATGGCCTGACCCACGTGAACTCATCTTTTAGAAGATGCCGCCGAGACGACAAACGCGAATGCCTACCAATGAGGCAGAGCTACAGCAAGTCATCGCTGCTGCCATCGCACAGTACGCCGCCTCTCAAGGAGGGACTAGTGGCAGTAATTCTGGCAATACTGGCAACAACAATCCACCTCATGGTAATACTAAGTCATTAAGACATACCATGATCTAATTGGATATCTCTAGCAAAGGTTGCTAATGCCATTCATGTTGTAACGTATGTGCAGGGTGCACCTATAAGCAGTTTCTAGACTGCAAGCCTGTCAACTTTGATGGCACCGGAGGTGCTGTCGCTTTTGTTCGTTGGGCCGAGAAGACAGAATCTGTTCTCCGCATGAGCAAGTGTGCACCAGACCAGCAAGTCACCTACATTTCTGGGCTATTCTTGGATGGAGCCCTGTCATGGTGGAATTTGCAAGTGCAGACACTTGGAGAAGCCGCAGCCTACGCAATGACATGGACCGAGCTGAAAGAGCTTATGCGGCGAAAGTATTTCTCTCGCGCCGAAATCCAAAGGTTGGAAACTGAATTCTGGCATTTGAAGATGGAAGGTCTGAAAATCGCAGAGTATGTTCAGAGGTTTCACGACCTGTCGCATGTGGTACCTTATATGGTCACTTCCGAGTTCAAGCAGATTGAACGCTTCATTTGGGGATTAGCTCCTTAAATCATAAGTATGGTGACCTCCTCCAAGCCTGCAACAATCACTGAGGTAATTGATCTGAGCGTGGCTCTCACTGAAGAGGTTATCCGCCTAAACAAGTTCGATGATGTCGAGCCAAAGAAAAAGGAGACTCACGTCGAGTCATTCGGAGGTAACAAACGGAAGTTCTCGAACTTCAAGCAAGGCACTAATGGGGTTGTTAAGAAAGGAGAGTCAAGCGCGCCAGCTCAGGTTACAACTGGTAGTGGAAAGAAAGGAAAGGGATATATGGGCACCCAGCCCAAGTGCAACACCTGCCAGCGTCACCATTCTGGCCGGTGTGGTTTGAAAGTGTGTGAAGCGTGTGGGAAACCTGGCCACTTGAAGGATTCTTGTTGGGCCACTGTTGGCCAGGGAGGCCAAGGAGGATTTGGAAACAGAAACAATAACCGGGGTGGAAATGGAAATCGCCCACAAGGAAACAATGAAGGTAATGGGAATCGAGGCAACAATGTGAATCAAGCGGGCACTGTGAATCGTAACCAAAGGAATAATCAAGCTGGGAACGGAGGTGGAAACGGGCAAAGACCAGGTTGCTTTAACTGTGGTGATGTTGGGCACTATAAGAGGAACTGCCCAGAATTGAACCAAGCCCGTGGAAGAGTTTTCAATATCGAAGCGAGGGAAGCGCGCCAGGATCCCAATGTCGTTACTGGTACGTTCCCTGTAAACCAACGCTATGCATCCGTTTTATTTGATACTGGTGCCGATTATAGCTTCGTATCATTAGAGTTTAAGAATATGCTTGGGTTAGCCGCTAGTAAGTTAGATATTCCCTACTCAATCGAATTGGCAAATGGGAAGTTAGTAGAAGCTAATGAAGTTGTCAGAGGTTATGTAATCGAATTGGGAGAGCGTGAGTTTGCTCTGGATCTACTACCAGTCCAGTTGGGAAGCTTCGACGTAGTGGTAGGAATGGATTGGTTATCAGGCAACAAGGCTGAGATTGTTTGTCACGAAAAGGTCGTTCGTATCCCAACCGAAGATGGTGAGACAATTGTGGTTCATGGAGAGAGGCGAGATACGCCATTAAGAATTATCAGCTGCCTGAAAGCGCGAAAGTGTTTGCAGAAGGGATGTGCTGCCTTTTTGGCACACATTGTAGATAAGAAAGCTGCAGAACCAAGAATCGAAGATATCCCTGTCGTAAGGGAATATCCAGAAGTCTTCCCAGAGGACTTGCCTGGACTGCCACCCCAGAGGCAAGTAGAGTTTCGCATTGACTTAGTTCCAGGCGCCGCGCCTGTGGCTAAGGCACCATATCGACTTGCCCCATCTGAGATGCAAGAACTGTCGACACAACTTCAGGAGTTGTTAGACAAGGGATTCATCAGACCAAGCTTCTCACCTTGGGGAGCTCCGGTCCTGTTTGTCAAGAAGAAGGACGGTAGTTTCCGTATGTGCATTGACTACCGGGAGTTGAATAAGCTGACGATCAAGAATAGGTATCCTCTGCCAAGGATCGATGATTTATTCGACCAACTGCAAGGTTCAAGCTATTACTCGAAGATCGATTTGCGATCTGGTTACCATCAGTTAAGGATACAAGAGGAAAGTATCCCGAAGACAGCCTTCAGAACTCGCTATGGACACTACGAGTTCCTAGTTATGTCGTTTGGTTTGACAAACGCACCTGCAGTCTTTATGGATTTGATGAATAGAGTTTGCAAGCCGTACTTGGATAAGTTCGTGATTGTGTTCATCGACGACATTTTGATTTATTCAAAGACAAAGGCTGAGCACGAACATCATCTAAGAGCTATTTTGGAATTGCTGAAAAAGGAGCAGCTGTACGCCAAATTCTCGAAGTGCGAGTTTTGGCTACGTGAAGTCCAATTCCTTGGACACGTGGTGAATGGAGACGGAATTCATGTGGATCCCACCAAGATCGAAGCGATCAAGAATTGGGAGACGCCAAAGACGCCAACCGAGATTCGACAATTCTTGGGTTTGGCGGGCTACTATCGAAGGTTCATTGAGGATTTTTCAAAAATCGCTCAACCATTGACGTTCCTCACGCAGAAAGATAAGAAGTTTGATTGGGGAATCAAACAGGAAGAAGCGTTCCAGATATTGAAAGATAAGCTCTGCAATGCGCCAATCTTAGCACTACCAGAAGGTACTGACGATTTCGTGGTATACTGCGACGCCTCGCGCCAAGGTTTGGGTTGCGTGTTGATGCAACGCCAAAAAGTTATAGCCTACGCATCGCGTCAACTGAAGGTACACGAAAAGAACTATACCACACATGATTTGGAACTCGGCGCAGTGATATTTGCTTTAAAGATCTGGAGACACTACCTTTATGGTACGAAATGTACGATCTTCACAGATCACAAGAGCCTACAGCACATATTCAACCAGAAGGAGTTGAATATGAGACAAAGACATTGGGTTGAGTTGTTGAATGATTACGACTGCGAGATAAAGTATCATCCAGGGAAGGAGAATGTGGTCGCCGACGCCCTAAGTCGAAAAGAAAGGATCAAGCCCATAAGGGTTAGGGCTTTTGAGATGATTATTCAGACAAACCTTTCTCTGCGCATTCATGCCGCGCAGAAAGAAGCTCTTAAGGAAGGAAACATTGAAGAAGAATATCTCCGTGGGATGGAGAAGCAATTGGTGCCAAACGAGGAAGGAACGTTATGTTTTGAGAAAAGGATTTGGGTTCCTCTGTTTGGTGGTTTAAGGAAGGTTATTTTCGATGAAGCTCACAAATCGCGGTACTCTATCCATCCAGGAGCGGATAAGATGTACCAAGATCTTAAAGATTACTATTGGTGGCCTAGGATGAAAGGCGATGTTGCTGTTTATGTGAGCAAATGTTTAACGTGCGCTAAAGTGAAAGTGGAATACCAGAAGCCTTCGGGAGTTCTGCAACAACCAGAAATTCCCAAGTGGAAATGGGAACAAATCTCCATGGATTTTATTACAAAGTTGCCAAGAACGCCAAGAGGTCATGACACTATTTGGGTAATAGTGGACCGATTAACGAAGTCCACGCACTTCTTACCTATCAGGGAGAAAGATAACACGAGCAAGTTGGCTGAAATTTACATGAGAGAAATCGTTACACGCCATGGAGTACCTCTCTCAATCATCTCTGATAGAGACGGAAGGTTCGTATCAAGGATTTGGCAATCCTTCCAAGAGGCATTTGGCTCGCAATTGAATTTGAGCACTGCTTATCACCCACAGACCGACGGACAAAGCGAGCGAACTATTCAGACTTTGGAAGATATGCTGAGAGCATGTGTTATGGATTTGGGCGGTAGCTGGGATAAGCATTTACCTTTGGTCGAATTTTCATACAACAACAGCTACCACACCAGTATTGGTGCCGCGCCATTTGAAGCTCTATATGGCCGCAAGTGCAGATCACCGCTTTGTTGGTCTGATGCAGGTGATAGGCAATTGGTTGGTCCTGATATGGTCCAGGAAACCACAGATAAGATTGCACAGATCCGAGATCGCATCAAGGCGGCCCGCGATCGTCAGAAATGTTATGCGGACCGAAGGAGGAAACCTCTAGAGTTTGAGGTAGGTGATATGGTTTTGTTGAAGGTATCACCCTGGAAGGGTGTGGCACGCTTCGGGAAGCGTGGAAATTTGAATCCGCGGTATATTGGTCCGTTCAGAATTTTGGAAAGAATTGGGCTAGTAGCATACAAGCTGGACTTACCTGCTGAACTGAATAGAGTTCACGATACATTTCATGTATCCAATTTGCAGAAAAGTCCAACTCAAGATACCGTTGTCATTCCCACCGACGAGATTCATGTTAACGACACGCTCCACTTTGTCGAAGAACCGGTTGAGGTTACGGATTGGAAAGTGAACAAAACCCGCCGGAGCAGTGTCAAGCTCGTCAAAGTTCGTTGGAATGCCAGACATGGTCCTGAATACACCTGGGAGTGTGAGGACCGGATGAAAGAGAAATACCCCCACTTATTTCCCAAGAACCCTGCATCTAGAAGCAGAACTTAAAATTTCGGGACGAAATTTTTCTAACGGGGGGAGAAGGTGACAACCCTCACTAAACCAGGTATCCGTACGACTTAATTAATAATTAATTACTGCTTAATTACTGTGCTTGCTTGAAATTGTGGATAAACTGCTACTTGAATTCTGATACGTACACTTACTTGCATCATACTTTATTTGCTGTCACTCCATGATTTACATACTGAACTCTAGTGATAATCTTGATGCACAAAAGCATAGTAGCACTATGAACGGATAACCCCTTTAACATGCTGACATAGCCAGCATCAGGCAGACACTGCCTCTAAGGCCTGTATGAGCCAGAGATATTTTGCTACACTAGTAGAGAGTGTAGGGATATAAGGGTTGTAGAACTGCGTCACTAGGAATAAAAATATTGCCATTAACATTGTTTATCTTTTTCTGAGCCAGTTAGGGTCCCTGGATACCCTAACACCCGCTTAAATGCATAACACATCAGTAACCGAGTTAACCTCCACTTAACTTAACTAATACTTAACATTTAGATGAAAACCAACAGGGTAACCCCCCCCCCCCAACCGAACTCGTCCCCTTGGGGGACACCCATGTCCTTTTTGTGATTAAATTAATCTAACTTGCCTAATATCATGGAGACATGAAATCCTTTGGATAATGATCATACTATTTGCCTATAAGTTCAAGACTAAACACATCATATTCATCACCACACTCAACTCACAACACACACTCTCTCCCTCTCTCTTTGGCTCTCGGCCGAGAACAACAACAACCATCCATCCATCTTTCGATTTCCATCAAGCTATTTCAAGGGCATACAAGTGTTAGGGATCTCACACAAAGGAGCTCGGTGCATTCGGAACGTGAAGGACCTCACCTCATTGCTTTTATCCACCCAATCTTCGACTAGATTCTTCCCTAGCCTCGAGCTAGTAGTAAGTTGCTATAAACACCCTCTCGATCTATTTTAAAGTGGTTAAAATGAAATGTGACGGTTAAAACTCATGAACTTACAAGATGATATGTAAAAGTCTACTAAAATGTTAAAGATGTTGGTTAAAAGCTAAGTTGTTGTGTAAATCTTGTAAGACTTGTCTTGTGGTGATTATTTAGTGCCGATCTATGTTGTGGTAGCTCGGATCATCATCTAACCCGGATGGTCATGTTCATGGATCATGGCATAAAGTTTGTTTAAGTGTAAAAAGGGTTAAATGATGAAACTCTACCACACACTAAACATGAACTTGTGTAAAATCGATTTCACTTATGAAATAGTGTTCAAAACTAGTAGATCTATGGATCTACAAGTGGTATTTTCAAAGAACCTAGTGTCAAGTGTAATCATATTTTCTAAAACCGGATCTTTCATAAAACAAGAGTGATTTTTAAACACACGAGTGTGTAAACACTTGTGTAACACTAAATTTCGACAAAGAACTAGTTTTGTCAAATTTTACAAGAAGATGTGAAAGTATGTTTTCTTTAAAAACAAGATTTTCAAGAAACGAAGTTGATTTATATAAAGATCCACTAAAAGTAATGGGATTGCTACATATTTTTGGATAAACCACAAGTTCATGTAATTTATGCGATTTATATATATTTTGACTAGTTTGATGCTTTGGATATTGTTTTGGTTGAATGAGAAAATTGTTGATTTGAATTATAAAAGAAAATGATACGCTTGAAAGAGTGGCCACCTCCAGTTACAGGGGAAACTCTGGCGAAATTTTTCTAAAAACCTAACACTTAAAAGCATTTTCATCACAAGTGTTAGAAATACATTTTTGACTTGTTTTCAAAGTGTAAGTTTCGCCACGACTTAATTTACAAAACATCAGAGGCGGGATTTTTCACAAAATAAAACGGGGTAAATATATATTTGAAATATATATTTTTTTTTCGCAACGTCACTTGTAAAATGTTTATGATTATTTTGTGAAATATACAAATATTATTTTTAGGGTAAAAGTAATATTACCAAAGGTTAACAACTCCAAAATAATACGAACGCCTTCATGATAAATATTTAAGTTACAATGGTATAGTTAATACCACCCGACCTTTAAAACGTAACTTACGCATTTTAAGAAATATTTATGAACGTGTATTTTTTTCAAGGTATTATTTTGGGAAATCATATGTATTAAAATATAATGTTTTTGGGAAGAATATTTATATTTTGGAGTAAGAAATAAAATATATATTAAGTGAGACTTAATAATATATTTCGAAGTTATACGAACGCACATGTATTTAATCCCACATCCTTGGGAAGGAAAATAATTACCAAGTATTTACAAAATGAAAACACAAAATCGTTGTCTAACTATTTCTCAAAAACTTAAACCATGAAGCTAAGGCACGGCCGTCCGTCTAATAGAGTTAGTACGTGTAGGTCGTCGCACAGCTGCTTGATCAGGAGATATACTTGGTAGAGACGCGCCACTGTGAGTTCATGTCCCCCTTTTCTCTTAACTGTTTTCAGTTTTCTAAACTGCGGGGGTGAAATACATGTTACTATATTTATGAGTACTTTATACATGGTATGGTTAGCGTAAGGAGGTTTACTACTTA
Source organism: Helianthus annuus (assembly GCF_002127325.2). Lineage (NCBI taxonomy): Eukaryota > Viridiplantae > Streptophyta > Magnoliopsida > Asterales > Asteraceae > Helianthus > Helianthus annuus. The sequence goes on from NC_035442.2 coordinate 99,062,668, forward strand.
GATCATGTGAGTGGGTAGGCGGAAACTTGAAGCCATTAATCCTCAGGGTAGGACCGAGGGACAAGAGCGGTAGATCTATCTGGGTGTAGCGAGCCCAGCCCCAGGCCCAACAGTACGGACCTCGGGGTGACTTTGTGCCCAACGCATAAATCCGCTAGGTTTGAGTCTTCCTAATTGCACTTCACACATATCAATGGCCTTGCAAACCATTGGTGATCTCTTTTTCCTTATTTGCTACATACCAGGATTTTATACATACAAAGATTTTACTTACTCACTTACACATGAACTCGCTCAACATTATTTGTTGATTTTTCCAACTTACATGTATTTCAGGGAATTAAAGATCTGGCGCGGTATGTTATGTTTTCCCGCTGCAAGGTGTTACGAGGTCATCCAAGTTTAAGGGATGTGACTTTTTCCTGGACGAGTCACAGTTCTTAAACTGTGTTTATCTCTTGTTGATGTTTGTGTCTTCAAACAATGTTTTATGTTGTTAGGTTGTTATGTCCGTTGCGAGAGTCAACGTGTTATGACAATATTATGTTACTCCTGTTTTAAAACTTAATTTAATGGATGATCTTGCATGTTTTATTATCATATAGCTTTGTTATGGTTAAGCTATGATATTAAGAAGTCACACCAAAATTAACCACGCTTCCGCAAAGCCAGGGTGTGACAGTTTACCCCTTCGATTTTATCTTTTTCGGTTCAAAAACAAGGGTTTGGGGTTTTTGTGAGAAATCGAGCGAATCTATGAACAATACAAGTGGGTTTACTTCCTATAACATGAATCTAAACTAATGCTAACAGATATATGCAAAAATTTGAGGTTCAGTCTGGATTCCCCAAATTTTTTATGTTTTAACTACATGCAAATGCTTAATCTAACTACTAATGATGATAGAATCATACCTTGATGTCGTTAGAAGTAGAGGAGACGTCAGAATCTTGCAGAAAAATCACCTGAACCAGAGAGTTTTCGGGGAAACGGGGCGTGTGGAAATGAAGAAACTGTGTTGAAAAGGGTTTTATCCCGGCAGTTGCACGGACACGGCCCCGTGTCCAGCGGACATGGCCCCGTGGGCGGGCAACTTTAAATTTTTTTAAGTGCTCGTGTGAGTGCCCTTGTTTCCCAAAAACTCGATTAGAAGACTTACTGATTTAGATGTCAACCCGTTTGTTCGTAACTTACCAGGTATGATGTTGGTGCTTTCATTCTTCGACCGTTTGAAGCGAGATTTCTTCCTCCTCATCCTCAATGAATCCTTGATAGAGCTTCAACCGTTGGCCATTGACTTTGAATGGAATTCCATTCCGAGATTTAATTTCTACTGCACCGTGTGGGAAAATATGGGTGATGAAAAAAGGTCCTGACCACCTAGACTTTAATTTACCAGGAAACAATCGAAGTCGTGAATTAAACAATAGAACCTGATCTCCTACTCGAAATTCAGTAGGTTTAATGTGTTTGTCATGCAAGTTTTTCATTCTTTCCTTATAAATTTCAGAGTTTGAGTATGCATAATTCCTTAGTTCGTCTAATTCATTTAATTGACAAAATCGGTTTTTACCGGCAAATTCTAAATCTAAGTTTACATTTTTAATTGCCCAGTAGGCTTTGTGTGCAATTTCTACAGGCAAATGACAACTTTTTCCATAGACGAGCTTATATGCGGTTGTACCTATTGTTGTTTTATAAGCAGTTCGAAAAGCCCATAAAGCATCATCTAATTTATCGGCCCATTCCTTTTTATTTAACCCTATAGTTTTTTTCAAGTATTCGTTTTAAACCTCTATTAATCACTTCGGCTTGCCTGTTTGTTTGAGGGTGATATGCTGTTGAGACCCGGTGATAGACCCCATATCTTGTTAAAAAATTTTCAAGTTGATGGTTACAAAAATGGGTACCTCTATCACTTATTAATGCTTTAGGTGTGCCAAAACGAGAGAATAATTTTTTCAGAAATCTTACCATGACTCTTCAATCATTTGTTGGAAGTGCCTTGGCCTTGGCCCATTTAAACAAGTAATCTACTGCCACAAGTATATATTTGTTTCCTTTTGACGGTGGGAAGGGTCCCATAAAGTCGAGTCCCCACACATCAAAAATTTCACAAACAAGGATGCCATTTTGTGGCATTTCGTTTTTGGAAGAAATATTACCTGTTCTTTGGCAAGCGTCACATGTCTTGACAAGACTTTGGGCGTCCTTGTAAATGGTTGGCCAATAAAACCCTGAATCAAATACCTTTCGTGTGGTACTAGCGGCACCATAATGTCCTCCGTATGGACCTTCATGACAATGGCGGAGAATTCTTCTTGCTTCGCTACCATGTATGCACCGTTGGATGAGTTGATCGGCACACATTCTGAAAAGATAGGGATCTTCCCAAAAATAATGCTTCACATCGGCAAAGAATTTTTTTCTTTGGTGATGTGGCCATCCTTTGGCGACTATACCGCTAGCTAGGTAGTTAGCATAGTCGGCATACCATGGTTGTTCTCTGTATTCCACCATTTCTAGGGACTCCGTTGGAAATTTTACGTTGATTTGCTCGTCCCTGGTTTCCTCCAAAGCTGGGTCTTCTAAGTGCGAAAGATGATCCGCTGCAGTGTTTTCTGCTCCTCTTTTATCTTTGATTTCAATATCAAATTCTTGGAGGAGTAGAATCCACCGAATCAAACGGGGTTTAGTGTCCTGCTTCTTGAAGAGATATCGAATGGCTGCATGATCTGTATAGACTATTGTTTTAGAAAGAACAAGATAAGAACGAAATTTATCAAAAGCAAATACCACAGCTAGCAACTCTTTTTCTGTTGTTGTATAATTTTCTTGTGCATCGTTAAGTGTTTTACTAGCATAATAAATTAGGTGAAAATGCTTTTCTTTTCTTTGTCCCAAGACGGCTCCAACTGCAAAGTCACTTGCATCACACATGATTTCGAAAGGTAATTTCCAATCAGGCGCTATCATGATAGGTGCCTTGACTAGCATTTCCTTTAGTGTTAGAAATGCTTGGTTGCAATCCTTGTCAAAGATGAAAGGGGCATCTTTTTCTAGTAATTTTGTCAGAGGCCTTGAGATTTTAGAAAAATCTTTGATAAACCGCCTATAAAATCCGGCATGCCCTAAGAAACTTCTGATTGCTCTAACGGGGGATGGGGGGTAATTGAGAAATAGTGTCTATTTAGTCTCGATCAACCTCCATTCCTTCGCTTGAGATTTTGTGACCGAGTACTATTCCCTCCGTTACCATGAAATGGCAGTTTTTCCAGTTAAGGGCGAGGTTAGTTTCTTCACATCGGGATAACATTCGTTCAAGGTTATCAAGGCATTGGTCGTATGAATCTCCAAAGATAGAAAAGTCGTCTTTGATGACTTCCATTGTCTTTTCTATCATGTCATGGAAGACGACCACCATGCAACGTTGGAAGGTTGCGGGGGCATTGCATAGACCGAATGGCATGCGTCGATAAGAAAAAGTTCCATAGGGACATGTGAATGTTGTCTTTTCTTGGTCTTCGGGTGCTATCGAGATTTGAAAGTAACCTGAAAAACCATCCAAGAAACAATAAAATTTATGATCGGATAATCTTTCTAACATTTGATCAATGAAGGGTAAAGGAAAGTGATCTTTCCTTGTTGCTTCATTTAATCGTCTATAATCTATACATACCCTCCATCCTGTGACGGTTCTCGTTGATATTAATTCATTTTTCTTGTTAGTTATTACCGTCATACCTCCTTTCTTTGGAACTACTTGGACGGGACTTACCCAAGGACTATCGGAGATAGGATAAATAAGTCCAGCGTCAAGTAATTTGATGACTTCGTTTTTAACCACTTCTTGTACATTTGGATTTACTCGATGTTGTGGTTGTATTACCGATTTATAGTCATCATTCATTAAAATTTTGTGCGTGCACATGGAAGGACTTATTCCTTTAATATCTACAAGCTTCCAAGCGATCGCATTTTTGTGTTTTTTCAAAAGTTTAATTAATTTTTAGTTTTTGATTATTTATTAAAAAAGATTCTACAAGTTTTTAAAAGGAAAAACACAGAATGTAAAAAAAAACCAATTTTGAACATGTTAAGTTAATTTTTTAAGAGTTTTCCCTGGTTCTCCACTTTTTTATTTTTCCTCAATGAACCTCACACTATATATATATATATATATATGTATATATATATATATATAGGTAAAGTGTAGGGTACAAATTACCTAATCGTACATTACATACGTGACAATATTAGCCATACACGTGTCCTGATTCGTTTATTCTTAAATAAGGTTAAATCAGACAATTAATTCAATCATCTGAGGGCAAATTCGTCTCTTCATTCAATCAGCGAGCGAGAAGTTTGTTACACTAATATCCCGGTAATTATCATTCGAATCAGTTTCAAATTTTTCATAATTCTCAAATTGCAGTTTTCGTTCTTCTGTGTTAGGGTTTCATTCAATTGTTTTTTTCGATGGATCCACAGAGCAGCACTGGATGAGCATATGTTGATTTTGAAGAAAGTCGACCGATCGGTGATCATGCTCAATTATCTGCATATCAGAGAGTTTCGATTGAGGATGTTTTAAATCCGCGACCTGCAAATCCAAATCCAATTGCAAGTACAAGTGCTGTAAACGAGTGTTCTAATGGTAATTATGTTAATTCAGATCTCTAAATTGTTCGTATACGTGTTTTTTGTTTAATCATAGCACTGATTTTACATTGTTGTAGTTGTTTTTGAAGTTTGAATGTTGAGTATATTTTTGACATGAAAGCAACATGTACAAATTTGCATGTTATGAGTCTTTCAATTCGCATTTGATGTTTATTTTCTTTACGCATTTTCGCATGTTATGGTATAATAAATCACATATATAAAACAGATTAATCAAAATCATCAATTTCGCATGTTTTTATTCATACATTTCGCATGTGTTGTTGTTCTTTACGATGAAATTATGTTGTTATTAATATATCGCATGTAACTAGTCCGATAATTCGCATGTTTTTTTGTTTTTCTGATTTGATTCATGTAGATGAAAGGGTTTACACTCCGGAGGTTCAAGCATCAGCTACACCTGTGGTTGGAATGCAATTTATCTCTATTGAATAAGCATATGCGTTTTACCAATCATATGCTAAGTTAGCTGGTTTTTCTATTCGGAAAGGTGGTGAAATACACAGTGGTGGTATAATCAAAACTAAGTATTTTGTTTGTTCTAAAGAGGGACATAAGCCACTGCGTATTGTCGATCTTTATTCGAAGTCTAAAAATCAATTCAAAACAAGGAACAGGGGGACTATTAGAACTGGATGCAAAGCTCAACTTATGATTTGCACTATGGATGGTAGATTATATACAGTAAAGAGATTTGTTGATGGGCATAATCATAAGTTTGTATGTCAAAATGATATTCACATGCTGCCAGCTTACAGACAATTGTCAGATGTCCAGGAGGAGATGGTATGGGAATTAGGCACTTTAAACCTTGGTCCTGTCAAAGTTTTCCATATAATGAGGAAACATTATGGTGGTTTCGAGAACGTTGGTGCCACGGTTGATGATTGCAAAAATTTTAGGAAGCCAATTAACAGCTATATAGGAGAATATGACGCTGACATGGTGATTAATAGGATGACTGACAAAAAACAGTATTTAGCTGATTATTCGTTTGAATATTCTGTTGTTGATGACAAACGGTTAACTGGTTTGTTCTGGGCTGATGGTTTATGCAAGCTTAATTATATGGAGTTTGGGGATGTGATATCGTTCGATGCAACTTTCAAGACAAACAGGTAAGTGTTTCAACATAAACATGTTTTTTACTAATTTTCGCATGTTATATGACTTCCTGAACTTGTAATATCACATGTGTAGACATTGAAGAGGTGGTGTTGAATATATCGCATGTTATAATGTTTGTTTTCGCATGTGATTTCTGTCTATTTCGCATGTTTTCAATGTGTTTTCGCATGTGTTTGTTCAGGTACAAGATGGTATTTGTTCCGTTCACTGGCATTGACAACCACTGTCGAAATGTAACACTTGGAGCTGGGTTGTTGGCATCGGAGAGCATTGAATCATATAAATGGCTTCTGAATTCATTCTTAAAGTCATTTGGTCGGCAGCCAAAGGTTGTAGTGACGCACCAAGACCCTGCTATGAAACAGGCTATTGAGGAGGTTTTCCCTGTATATGTCTGTTGACTTCGTCTTAGGTCATGTCGGTAGCTTGTATGGGGGTCTAAATGTAAATTTATGTTATTTTGATGTGATTCCGCTTGAAATGACACATGGTCATTTCAAGGGAAATCAGAATTAATGTGATTCCACTCGAAATGACACATGGTCATTTCAAAGGAAATCAGTATTAATGTGATTCCGCTCGAAATGACACATGGTCATTTCAAGGGAAATCAGAATTAAAGTGATTCCGCTCGAAATGACACATGGTCATTTCAAGGGAAATCAGAAGTGGTGATTCCCCTTGAAATGACAAGGTGTTATTTCAAGCGAAATCAAAGGCCTATATATAGGTAGTTTGTGTTTCTCATTTGGCACGGAATCTGAAAGTTGTAGCCGAACTCTTGCCAGTTTTCCACGTGAATTTTAATGAGAAACAAGTGTTAAAAGTGATACTATTCTGTTTTCTACTCCATTCTCTTTGATTCAAACTGTTTGTGTGATTCCGCCGCATAAACAGTGGTATTTTGACTCTGATTGACTCATTAGATCGTCAATATCGATCCTACAATTGGTATCAGAGCCAGTTATGAGCTAAAATACCTGAATCAGAGCTTTTTACCTACACTTTTTGGATTTCTGGACATTTCCACAGGCAAAATGGACTGAGTTTGTGATATATTGTGTAAAAGTGACATTTAACAAACCCTTGAAAGTATCAGCTTAAAATTCGGCCTAAAACTAGTTAAAATTGACTGAAAACCTGATTCCGCTTGAAAGTTCATCCTAATTCCGCTTGAAAACACCTTATTCCGCTTGAAAGTGCCTTAATTTCACTTGAAAACAATTAATTCCGCTCGAAATTGTATGTGTTAGTTCAAGCGAAATCAGATCCCGCTCCAAAATCGCTGATTCCGCTTGAAATTACTTGCTGATTTCGCTAGAAATTGAAATTGGTGATTTCGCTCGAACATTCTTGCCTGATTTCGCTTGAGCAGTATTCCATTTGAAAGCTATTCCGCGTGAAACATATCATCGAACAGTGTGTTTTGACTGAATAAGACTGATCGGTCCAATTATATGCTGTTTTAATTGATAATGGTCGGACATTGAGAGTTTAAAAAGTTTTGACTCACTAAATGTGAAATCAGTTTGCATGTGAATATATCAAAGTGTTTGTCGGTCACGGTTGCTTGCATTAAAATACACCGGTCCATGTGCTTTAAAGTAGTGAGGCCCAATCAGTAATTGTGCACAGTTAATAATCGGTCCTATCAAGTGTTTTGGTATTGAGTGTATCAGGTCATCAGTAATTGCATGTGAAAGTGTCCAATCAGATTTCATGCACATCCTAAAATTGTCGGATAAGTAGAGTGGAGCAGCCCATGTGATCACCGATTCATTTATTGTATCGGCCCAATCATATCTTTTCAAGGATTAAAGTTGTCGGCAAATTGATTTTATTATCCAATTAAACGGTCCAATCAGCAGTGGACTTGTGTTGTCGACTTAGTGGAATTTAAGGCCCAATACAAAGTAAATTTTTGTTGAAGGTTTTCGGCCCAATCACTTTATTCAAAATTAATTGAAGGCCCAATCAGTGATCCAAACATTAACTCATTACTATCACTATTGTGGAGGTCCATTAATTCAAGTTGTTTAGATCTGATATTGTGGTTTTAGTGACTTAGGGTTGATTGAGATTGTTTAAGATTTGTGTAATCAGTTCATATGAGGTGTAGTATGTTAGATTGTGTGAATTTTCGTATCATCTGAAAATCTGTCTTGGTAAATCTTTTAATACTGAAACATGGGTTCTGAGTTTTATATTGCACAAAACAAGTTTGATAGTTTTACAGGTATCAAGGGAGAGTCTACAAAAGAATTGATCGATAGGTATGTCGAGTTGCATTTAGAGATGAGGCGTTTGAACATTAACAATATGGATGATACATGGCTTGACAAGTTGGCAAATGCTTTACCAAAGGATGTGTGGGGAACGTATTTGTTGGATTGGAAGAATAGTTTTGGATATTTTGGATGCAATTTGAGTGATTTCGTCAAGAAGATTGAAACTCAAGAACTTGAATTCCAAAAGATTAGAAAATTGAAGTCTGATTCAGGAGAGAAGTGCTTAAACTGTGAAAAAACTGAATCAAACAATGCCAAACTCTTGAAGGATTTGGAGAGTTTGACATTGAAAATCAAAAATTTGAAGGATGAGAAGAAATCTGATGATAAACAGATTCTTGAAATGCAGGAAAATTTTGAGAATTTGAAATCTAAAAATGTCAAACTGTTGAGTGGTTTGAACAGTTTGACATTAGAAAACAAAATTTTGAAAGAAAAAGAAAAATAATTTGAAAGCAAAATTAAATCTTTAGAAAATGCAGATCTCTAGATAAAGCTTGAAAATAAAAATCTGAAACAAAATGAAACAAAATTCCAAGAACAAATAAAAATTTAGATGTTCTTGAAAAGAGTAAAATTGAAGATGAAAAGGTAATCAAGTCTCATCTTGAGAAAATCTCTCAGCTTGAAAATGAAGCTAAGAGTGCAAGAATTAAAATAGATGAGCTTGAGAAGAAATTGTAAGGTTTTGTGACCTCTTCATCAATGATTGATCTTCTGTCCAAAACCGATCAATTCAGACTGTGATGAGAAAACTGATGATGAAAATGAAAAAAATGAGAAAAAGAAAATCTTTTTGAAATTAAAAGAAAATTTTCAAGGAATTGTTCTGCAATCGACTGAAAAGGGTGAATGCTCTACGCAAAAACCTTTAAAGAAGAAAGTGGAACAGAAACAAAAAGTTAAAAAATCAGAAAATGTTCAAAACAAGATTAAAAACTCATCAATTCAATCATCCAATCATGATAAGATACCACAAAAAATGAAAAATCAAAACTCAAAAACAGTTGGTAATATGTGGTGCAGGTTGGACCACAGTGCTTCAAAGCCAAATCCAGATTTCAGGAGGAGTGATGATTACCACAAAGCCAGACAATGCTATGATCTGAGTGTTTGGTGTGAAAGTGGTGTATGGTACGATAACACAGTGTGTTACACTTGTGGTGTGAAAGGACACATTGCTGTTAACTGCCAGAGTTGGAGTTATGAGACGAGAAGTTGCTATAATTACCAAATCAAAGGTCATATTGCCAGAGATTGCCCAATGAGATCAAAGGGAAGATCGAGGGCTGAATCTCAGATAATGGCAAAGAAATTAGTCAGTATCAACCCAAAGAACAGAAAGTTCAAGAACCTAAAGTTCAAGAAAAGAAAGTTAAGCTTTCACAAGGGCAGAAAGACAGACTGAGGAAGAAGATGAAGAAGGCGAGAGAGTATCTGGAAAGGATTTTGTCCTCGGATACAACAAGAAAATCAGAGAAGAGTTCTGATAAATCGTCTTGCTCTCCAAAGAAGGACAAATCAAGCAAAACGAATTCATCAGATGCAAATCTAAGGACAGAATGGAGTCTGAAGAAAGGAAAAGTTCCTGGTGATGAATTTGTTTCTTCTGAAACAAAAGAGCCAGTTGTTGGCAATGATCTTGACTCATCAAAGTCAAAGGAGCCATGTTCAGGTAATGAATCTGGTTTGTCAAAACCAGAGGAGCCAATGGTTAAGGTAAAAAATGGTGATTCCGATTTGACAATGAATGATGAAAATTTTCCATCATTGTCAAAAGGAATTTCAAAAGCACCCAAGGACCGTCAGGCTTGGGTGAAACTGTTTAAATGAAAAACCTGACTTGCCGGAACTCCCAGGTTGGTAATTGGGGAGTAGGAATCGGCATCTTTCTTGAGAAATTCACAGGTTGGTAACTGTGATATTTCGTCTTACAAGTAGTTAATCAAGGACATTAAGTTGTACTTGATTTAACTATCTTACACGTGGTATGATTATTGGAAATTGTTTTTGTGATGAACTTACAAGTGGTTGAAAAACAATGTGATGAAACCTCATGTTTGTGAAATGACAGATAAACTAATTTTTCGGAAAAACCATTTTGATTAAAAGAAACTTAAGTGTTTTGAAATCATAATGGGAAAATAGTTTGTTGTCAGGGGGAGTTCTGATTGTTTAAGCCAAGTGGATGGCGAATTGAAGCAATTCTCATCAAGTTGTCACTTTACTTTGTACAGTTTACTGCTTTGCTTTTCAAATTTTCCCAGAAAATCAAAATTGAAATATATTTTGATTTTAGGGGGAGAAAAATTTTAAAAAAAAATAGAAAATTTGAAAAAGCCAAAAACATTGAAAAATCTGAAAACGAGTTTTGTTGAGAAAAAGAGGAAATGATAGTACATCAATGGACTATCACAGCACGCTATAGAATTGGAAAGTAAAATGTGATAAACGGTCTCACTAAAGATGTGACGATAGGCTCAGCTAGACTAGTAGATTTGCGATAACGATACAAACTTAAATGAAAAAGCCTAGTTCTAGTGGGAAACACGATCGAAAGCATAGTACTTAGTTTTGTCCTTCTTGACTGTGTGCCTGCTCAGTAATCGCTGATTGTCGAAAGATATAAAACCGGTTAAGTTTGTGAGCTTTCACAACTTGCTGAAAAGTCGCTGTGATTGTGCATTTCATTTTGCAAAGATTTAAACTTGTTTTATTTCTTTGTTTAAGCATTGGACACCCTCTACGTATACGTGAGTATCGACCTGCATGTTATTGCCTAAACGTTCTGCTTTATTTTCTTTGGTGTTTCGTTTAAGCTTTGGATCACCTCTGCGTATACGGGAGTATCGACCTGGTGGTTAAAGCCTAAACAATTTCAACTTGTTTTATTTTCTTATTTTGTTTAAACATTGGACTTTCTCCGCGTATACGGAAGTATCGACCTGATTGTTAATGTTTAAACATTCTGCTTTGTTTTTGCACAAATCACAGTTGATGAAAGTTTAAAAGCATTACTTGGGTTAGTGTATTGCATGATGAGGGGATATGCTGAGATCATGGGGTCCATAAGAATTTGGTGCAAAATTAATATACCTTAAAATATCGGTAAGCAATTTTGAAAGTTTTTAGATTGAGCTTAAGAGGACAATTATATCGTCAATCAACATGAATCGTTTAAAACTTAAAATGATTAAAGCTTAACGGTGCTAGTGATGTGTCTCGTAACCTGATATGATCCTCTTACACAAACTTACAAAAAAAATATTGTCTGTAAATATTTCTTTACTGTTTTTCATCAAAATCAAAAATCCAAAAAGAGTTTAGTGTGTTTTAGTATAAAATTTTGAAAAATCCAAAAAGATTTTCGACAAATAATGTTGGAGAGCTGATATTCAAAATTCTAAGTGCTAAACGGGAAGAACAGAAGTTTGGGAAAGTTTGTTGAATTGTGAATTGTTTTTTAAATTACTAAATGGATCATTAATTTGAAACCAATTTTAATCATTTTAAATTCAAGTGGTAAGCATAAAGTCATATCTTACTGTTGGTTAGAGTGTATGCAGGTATGCAGCTAGTGAATTCCAGACTGTGATCCCAGCTTGTCGAAAGGGGGAGTCTGTAGACGTAAAAGCCAGGTTCCTGATCTTGTTGCTATGGAAAGCCAAGAGATGGTCCTGAATCTGTGAAAGCTGCTAATGCCGAGAAGATAGAGAGTGCTATATCAGATTGCGATCCCGGAACAACTTAAGGGGGAGTCTGTTAGCAAAAGGGGAGTTTTGAAGAGTGAAAGAACCAGACTCAGAGTCTGAAGAATAGCTGATGATGGTGATTGAAGAGAAAGAGAGAGTAGACTGATCAAGACTGAAGTTCTGATGTACTAAAGTCTCATACTGAAGACTCCATCAACATCCAAGGGGGAGACTGTTGGTGCATATGTCTGTTGACTTCGTCTTAGGTCATGTCGGTAGCTTGTATAGGGGTCTAAATGTAAATTTATGTTATTTTGATGTGATTCCGCTCGAAATGACACATGGTCATTTCAAGGGAAATCAGAATTAAAGTGATTCCGCTCTAAATGACACATGGTCATTTCAAGGGAAATCAGAAGTGGTGATTCCGCTTGAAATGACAAGGTGTCATTTCAAGCGAAATCAAAGGCCTATATATAGGTAGTTTGTTTTTCTCATTTGACATGGAATCTGAAAGTTGTAGCCGAACTCTTGCCAGTTTTCCACGTGAATTTTAATGAGAAACAAGTGTTAAAAGTGATACTATTCTGTTTTCTACTCCATTCTCTTTGATTCAAACTGTTTGTGTGATTCCGCCGCATAAACAGTGGTATTTTGACTCTGATTGACTCATTAGATCGTCAATATCGATCCTACAGTTATGCATGTGGCACATAATGAAAAAAGTTGCAGATAAGGTATAGCATGCTATATTGTCTTTCGTTAGCGTTTTTTTATAATATAGATTTTGTTATAGGCTAATATAAAAAACATTTATTGTTATAGGTTGGACACGAGTTGTGCAATAACGATGAGTTTAAAAGGAGGATGTTCGACATTATATGGACTGATTCCATTGAGCCCGAAGAATTCGAGAGACAGTGGAAGTTGGTGATGATTGAGTTCGGTCTCACTGAAAACAATGGATTGATGATATGTTTTCGATGAGAAACATGTGGATTCCGGCTTTTTACCGTCACGAGACAATGTCTGGACTTATGAGAACAACTTCAAGATCAAAGAGTGAAACCATTTTTTTTGCCAGGTGGCTAATTCACAACTCACTCTCGTAGAGTTTATGAATCATTTTGATGGTACAATGGATGTCCAAAGGTTCAATCATAGAAAGAATGATCATATTTCAAGATATACTGAGCCTGCTGATTGGAGCGAAACTACATTGGAAAAAGATGTTGCTAAGGTATACACCAGGTCTATATTCTTTGATCAGCAAATAACGATTTATGGAACAATTTCTGAATGTCTGCCGATGGACACCAAAATAGAGGTCCACAGATCAGGATATTGTTGAAGGACTTTAAAGCCCATGGAGATGGTTTATTGGAGGTATTATAGCATATATATTTCAAACATGCGATTTTTGATAACCTATATGCGAATTTAATTTTTCAGATCATGATTTTGTAATATGCGATTTTGATATACTCATGCGATTTTAAATTTTATTCATTTAAATGATTTTAGACATGCGAAATTGTTATGTTACACATGCGATTTTAATTTTTAATATTTTTTTTGGTTTTCCTAGGTGTGGTTCAAGAATCTTGAAAATGATGTAACTGCACAGTGTAGCTGTTTGCGTTTTGAGTAGTATGGGCTGCTATGCAAACACATCTATTTTCTTTTCAAGATGTTTGGTGTTAAAGAAATACCAAACAAATATGTTATGAAGAGATGGACGAAGGATGTGGTGCCGAATGAGTTAAATGTGAAGTACAATCTAAATGTGGGTGGCAAGGATGTGCAACACAAGGCTAAATGTATTGCTCGTGAAATCATCCACACAGGGGAGTATTTGGTTAGCAATTTGATTTCCGACCTTGATCAACTTGTTTTAGTGAGGGATCAAATGATGCAGCTTAAAGAGAGAATTGATCAGAGTCGTATAACCAAACAACTTGATCCAAAATTTGACCGATTTTCAAAGTTGATTAGTTATCAACAACCAGTTACTAATGCTCCTCCTATTGTCCGTGTGCCGGCTGGTATAAGAAACAAAGGTCGTGGCTCGCATAAAAGGATTAAATCCAAGAAGGAACAAATGATCAGCCGCAAAGGAAAAAGGTCAAGGACATGTAGTGTATGCAATGAAAAGGTCATGATATTCGGACTTGCGAGATTCTTAAAGCCAAACAACAAGGTAAACAGCAAAAAAAGAAGATGAAGCGCATCCAGATTGAAAATGTTCCCAGAGACAAAGATAACGAGGTCGAAGACGACGAAGAGGAAGATGAGTTTGAAGATTGCAGTGGTAGTAGTGATGATGGATCTGAAGAAGAAGACAGTGGGAGGAGCTTTCAGAAGATGATGAGGATGAGTAATTTTTTTTAAATGTAAATGCGAATTTATACGAAACACATGCGATTTTATATTCATCTGTTTATATCATTTTTTCATGCGATTTTAGTATATAAACATGCGATTTTATATGCATCAGTTTATAATTAGACTTATATGCGATTTCACTTTTAATACATGCGATTTTGAGTTATCTTGTTTTTTTGTGGCAAATATGTCTAAATCATTCATGCGATTTTATATTATAATCAAGCATAAGATTTGTTCAAAACATATACCCAAAATATAAAATAGTTGTTATTGTCTAACACAGCTACAACCATAAAACGATTAAACAGAAATTTAGTTACTTGAAGCAAAGATTTTGTCACGTTCAGCAGAGCTGAACTCCATCTTCTCCTTCACAGTGTTTAGAGCATCTTTCAGGAAAGAGAAGGCTAAGTCATCAGCTCGAGATTGCTCCTTTATGTGATTCAAAGCTGCGTCTCTGAAGCTTGATGGTGGTTCTTCAAGTAGTCTCTCCCACATCTCTTGATTTTTCTTGATTTCTTCAAGAATTTTCCCCTGCACATCAAGAACCAAATAAGAAGAGTTGACATCGGTGCTTATTTCTGTCAACGTGCGAGTTGACAATAGCTTTTTAATTGCAATGTGTTTGATTTTTTCTGAATCTTCAGATGCCATTTTTGTTGGTCTGTTGTGTGTGTTTTTTTCGTGTTCTATGTCTTAATATGGAAGGTAGTTATATCTGTGTTTTTTATATTAAGATAGTAAATTTATTATGTAGGTAGGGTGGTAAGTTCAGTAGTATTTATTGTAAAATTATCATTACATGTCAAATTACAGTCACATCGGTAATAAATTAAGTTTTTTTATATAAAATAGTTCTATTTTAGTTATTAATTTGTAATTTTTTTTTTTTTGCAATTTTTAGGACAAAGTAATTTGAAAGTATTAGCAGTGTTTTATTCAAAATCGCATTTGAATCGAAAACAAATTCGCAAACTTTAAGAAATCTAAAAGATAATTAACTTTTTTCTGAATTCGCATGTGCAAAAGCATGAATTCGCAAACCATAAGAAATTTCAAAGATTATTAACTTTTTTTGAAATCGCATGTGTAAAGTCATGAATTCGCACATCATATGACATCTTAAGTGTTATTTCGCATATAATGTTATATGAATTCGCAAACTTTACAAAAACCACAAACTTTCTTT
This sequence comes from Helianthus annuus, assembly GCF_002127325.2. NCBI lineage: Eukaryota > Viridiplantae > Streptophyta > Magnoliopsida > Asterales > Asteraceae > Helianthus > Helianthus annuus. The sequence continues at coordinate 99,078,043 of NC_035442.2, forward strand.
TTGTCTGAAGTGTTTTTCGCACGTTTGATATGTATTTCGCATATTTTTATTTGATTTTCACCTTGCATCATCTTCTTCTATAGTCGGTCTATCGATTTGTTTCAGTTCTGAACTTCCAAATTCAGCAGAAGTTCAATTCGCAGGAGAATTTGGTGAATAAGAATCGATCGATTTTTGATTACTTATTCCATTTTCGAATACGGTTTTGATTAAGAATCTTACGGTATGATTTTGAGGTTTTGTTTGCTGATTATCAGGGTTTTTTGATTTCATAATGGACGATTTTAACCTTGACGGTTTCATATATATATCTTTATTTGATTAATTTAATAGTTAAGCACGGGGGTTAATTGAGATGATCTGACGGCTATGGTTATAGCGACATAATGTACGATTAGGCATATTGTATGATAACCGGCCTCAAAATATATATATATATAGGCTAATGCTAGACAAAAAACCCTAAAAATTTTAAGAAACCCTAGAAAACCCAACCTCCCGACATTTTATTTTTTGAAAAAAATAACACATGTAATGTCACACCCCAACCAATGGCGGAAACATCGGGATGAGACGAAGTGTGAAGATTGCTCGAGACATCATAACGCTACTTGTGACAATAATTTAATAATCCAAATTTCATTTCCAAAATAAATTGTCAAAACATTACAAGAAAAGCAAATAACAACATTGTTCAACATAACATAAACAAAATTGATACAACACTTTAAACCTAAACGTCTAAGTGAGTATCTAGGCATCTTTGCTACCCGTTTTCATTTCATCATCATCAACCTGTAACATGTTTAAAAATACAATTCAATGCAAAAGCAAAGGCGAGTATACAAGTTTGGTACATACATAGCATAAGATAAAAGTGTGAACAATTCCTCATTTGCAAGCATGCGATTCAAGATAAACATTAAATATGGCATGTGTCTAACATATCAAACCAAGAAAACGCAACTTGCTCATGACATAACCAAAGTTTCAGTAGAGGCGGGTCGTTAATCCTATAGCGCTACATATGTCAAGGTTTGGCTCGTACGAAGTTAATGATAAGTTCAACACATAAGAATCACCCAAATTTAAAGTATCAAGCCATCACATATACAAGCATGTTATAGGAATGTTCATGTGTTTAGACAAAAGTTCATGTGTAAGTTTCAATAGGTAAACATGTTACGCCCCAAAAGTGGTAAAAGTAAAAAGGGGAAAAGTACGAGTATACTCACGGTTTACAAGTGGTGACTTGAAATTCCGAGAGCAAGTTTGTAGATGAATTAGTTCGGAGCACCTTGTCCTTCTACACGGGAAAACAAAGGTGTGTGAGTTTGGCGTATAACGGAAGATTATGGATTCGGAGTTTAATATGTATAAAAATAACATAGGTGAAAATAATCATCTTGTACACATAACTCTTATTCTTGACACTATTAAACTCAAAAGAGTTGGTATGATTTCATGGATTCTAAGATCCATTAGAGTCGTAACAAGGTCATGGTCATAGATGATGTAACGTCCACTTAACAAATAACTATTAAGTTATCATCAAGTCTTAGTTACTTAGATGTATACATATAGAATAACTTAGATATTATATAGTTCTACAAGTCTTAAGATTCAAGCATGAGGTAGGAGATTAATGTCTCCATTTAGGTACCTCTTTGTGTCATAGAATACATACATGAGGTAGGAAGAACAAGCTTCCATTTAGGCACCTCTAGTGTTCACCACTACACTTGTTGTTATAAACAACAAGGAGGGTCATGAACATACAAGTATTAAGGTAGTAACTACAACTAATCTATAGAAAAACATCAAGTAATGAGTGGATTCTTATGAAGGATAGCCTAGGCTAAACCAACCATCACACATACATCAAGTTTCACACTTGAACACTACTTGTGGGTAAAACCCTAATTAAAAACAGAAAGTTTGTGAGGTTTTAACCTCTGATTTAGATGTCTCAACCATGTTTTTAAGCTTAACCAACCATAAGAGGGGTTGTAAGCATTAGGACATTGGTTTGAGATGTGTTAGACACAAGTTGGATAAGAAATAACATGTTGTTGATTAATAGTAATCAAAACAGAAAGTTTTAGTCCATTTTAGGGCAAATCCAAGCATGATTCTTCCAAGGAAAAACCAAGGATTCAAACCCAAGGACATAATAAAGCAATAGGAAGAAGAACCAAGTGATTTGGTTAAGAAATAAGCAAGTTACACTCACTTTAGTGAAGTTACAAGAATCTGTCCAAAAACTCAGATTTACTGCAGATTGAGAGTGAATTTGTGAAGATTAGAGAGTTGTGAAAGTGTCAAATGGGTTGGAGAAGGTGGGTATTTATAATGAATGAGTTAGAAGGTGATTGGAGGTGATTAGAGGTGGATTAAAGGTGATTGGGTGGGTTGGATTATTGGGATTTCGTGCAAAAATTGAAAGGAAACACACATTCTGCCGAAACAAGGGGCTCGCGTGACGTCTAGGACCCTCGCGTCACGCGGCGCCCTAGTGCCGGCAAGTTCCAAAGTTTTGCATTTCACCCCCCTGAAGTTTATGCTTGATTCCATTAGGTGCATTTTTGATAGTTTAGGGACTTGTTTTGATATAAAAGCATAGTATAAGGTGTAGTTAAGCATGATGATCATAACCAAAGTATGTTTAAGCGTATAAATGCCATAACCAAGTATCGTTCTCGTTCAAAAGACGTTCAATGCATAAGTTTAGATTAATTACAAGTTTCGCACATAGTTTCCAAGAATAACGATTAGACATTGATTGATTCACGAAGTCGAACATACGAGCATACATAGAGTGTGTTTAACATAAATGTAACAAAATGCAAGCTTCATTAATGATCCAAGTCTCGGTTTGATAATGATTACAAAGAAAGGAACAAATACAAGAATACAAGGTTTCCAAAAATAGAAATACGAACAAAGCTTTCTATAAATGGAAAGTACAAAAGAGCCGGGCGTTACAGTCTCCCCTCCTTTAGGAAATTTCGTCCCGAAATTTAGGAAGACTCGGGAAAAAGATGAGGATACTTAGTCTTCATTTCACTTTCAAGTTCCCAAGTAAATTCAGCGCCACGCTTTCCTTCCCATCGAACCTTGACAATAGGAATTCGACTGCGCCTCAATTGCTTGGTTCCTTGGTCCATGATTTCGACCGGTTTTTCCACAAAGTGAAGCGTTTCGTTGACTTGCAAGTCTTCGAGGGGAACGTGAAGTCCTTCGTCAGCTAGACATTTCTTTAAGTTGGATACATGGAAGACAGGGTGTACATTGCTGAGTTCTTCGGGCAGGTCTAGTCTATACGCAACCTCGCCAATCCTCTCGAGGATTTTGAAAGGACCGACGTAGCGAGATGCGAGTTTCCCTTTCTTGCCAAATCGAATCACGCCCTTCCAAGGGGATACCTTGAGAAGCACGAAGTCACCTGTCTCGAATTCCATAGGTTTGCGTCCTTTGTCAGCGTAACTCTTTTGTCGGCTCCTGGCTTTCAATAAGTTGTCTCGAACCTGTAAAATCTTGTCCGTCGTCTCTTGTATAAGCTCGGGACCGGTGATTTGGGCTTGACCAATCTCGTGCCAACAAATAGGCGAACGGCACTTGCGACCATACAATGCTTCGAAAGGTGCCATTTGAATACTCGCGTGATAACTGTTATTATACGAGAATTCGACCAAGGGCAAGTGTGAATCCCAGTTGCCACCAAAATCTATTACGCATGAACGAAGCATATCCTCTAAGGTTTGGATAGTACGCTCGGTTTGACCGTCAGTCTGAGGATGGAAGGCAGTGCTAAGGTTGAGTTTAGTACCCATAGCAGATTGAAAAGTTTGCCAGAGACGAGACGTAAAGCGAGCATCACGATCAGAAATGATGTCGATGGGAATACCATGACGACAGATTATCTCCTTCATGTAGACCTTAGCCAATTTCTCGACTTTGAAATCTTCACGAATAGGGAGGAAGTGAGCTGACTTGGTCAATCGATCAACGATTACCCAAATGCTGTCATGACCAGCCGTAGTGCGAGGAAGCTTAGTGATAAAATCCATGGCAATGCTCTCCCATTTCCAGATAGGAATCCTGGGTTGTTTGAGTAAGCCAGAGGGACGTTGATGTTCAGCTTTCACTTTGGAGCATGTGAGACATTTTGAGACGAAAGTGGCTATATCCTTCTTCATTCCAGGCCACCAATAGGATGTACGCATATCATGGTACATCTTGTCGGCACCAGGGTGAATAGAATACTTCGTGTTATGGGCCTCCTTCATCAGGAATTTGCGAAGATCATCACGGTCGGGAATCCAGATACGATTGAGATAGTATAAAATGCCATCAGATTTGGACACGAGACTATTTTCAGCACCACATTGCATCTCGTTGTAGAGGTTACCCTCATTAACGGATGTGTACTGAGCGTTACGTATGCGATTTTGAAGGTCGTGGACGAGCTGGAAACAACGAAAACTTTTGACATGAGTTTTACGACTAAGAGCGTCGGCTACTACATTCGCTTTACCTGGGTGGTATTTGATTTCGCAATCGTAGTCATTTAACAATTCCACCCAACGACGTTGACGCATGTTTAGTTCCTTTTGGTTGAAGATGTGTTGAAGGCTCTTATGGTCGGTGAAGACCACACATTTAGTACCATAGAGGTAGTGTCGCCAAATCTTCAATGCAAAAACGACTGCACCAAGTTCAAGGTCGTGGGTAGTATAGTTTTTCTCATGAATTTTGAGTTGTCTTGATGAGTAAGCGATAACCTTGTCACGTTGCATAAGGACGCAACCAAGGCCAAGGTTTGAAGCGTCGCAATACACGACAAAATCATCGTTACCATCAGGAAGCGTTAGGATAGGAGCATTGCAAAGCATGTCCTTGAGCGTTTGAAAAGATTCCTCCTGTTCGGGACCCCAAACAAAAGGTCTCTCTTTTTTAGTCAAGGAGGTCAAAGGAACAGCGATTTTTGAAAAGTTGGAGATGAAACGACGATAGTAACCAGCAAGACCAAGAAACGAACGGATTTCAGATGGGGATTTAGGTGCGATCCAATTCTTCACAGCTTCGATTTTAGCGGGGTCAACGTGAATTCCAAGTTCGTTGACAGTATGACCAAGGAATTGAACCTCTTTTAGCCAAAATTCACACTTGGAGAATTTGGCGTATAGACGTTCAGTACGAAGGAGTTCAAGGATAAGGTGCAAGTGTCGCTTATGCTCTTCTTGCGTCTTGGAATAGATGAGAATATCATCGATGAACACGATCACGAAACGGTCCAAGTATGCTTTGCACACGCGGTTCATTAAATCCATGAAGACAGCAGGTGCGTTGGTCAAACCAAAGGGCATGACCACGAACTCGTAATGACCATAACGTGTACGGAAAGCGGTCTTAGGTACATCTTCTTCGAGTACTCTGTCACACCCTGGCTTTGCGGAAGCGTGGTTAATTTGTGTGACTTCTTAATACCATAGCTTAATCATAACAAAGCTATATGAATTTAAAAACCATGCAAGTCATCCATTAAGTTTTTTTGAAAACATAATACAATACCATTGTTTTTAACTTACAACCATAACCTTGTTCAGAAACATAACAACTTATAACAAAACATAAACGTGATTTAGGGATTGTGTCTTGTCCAGGTAAGAGACACAACCCTAAACCCTGATGACTTCATGACCAATGCAGCGGAAAACGTTCCATACCGTGCCAGATCCGTTTAATTTCCTGAAATACATGTGAGTTGAAAAATCAACAATAATGTTGAGCGAGTTCATGCGTAAGTGTGTATATAAAACCTTTGTGAGTATAAAAATAGTTGTGGTATGTAGCAGTGTAAGAGGACTTGTGATCACCAATGGTTTGCAAGGCCACTGACATATGTGAAGTGCAAATAGGGAGACTCAAACCTAGCAGATTTATGCCACGACAAAGTATGTGGACAAAGTCACCCCACGGTCCGTTTCTAGTTTGGCCGGGGGCTGGGCTCGCTACACCCAGATAGATCTACCGCTCCTGTCCCTCGGTCCCTCCATGAGGACTAATGGCCCCATGTTGTTCCTATCCACTCACATGATCGTATAACACCTCCTTACGTTAAACATACCGTTGTAAAGTACTCGTAAATCATAGTAACATGTATTTCACCCCCGCAGTTAAGTAAACTGAAAACAGTTAGAGAAAAGGGGGACATGAACTCACAGTGAATGCGTATCTCTACCAAGTAATCCGAATATCCGAAGCTGTGCAACGACCTACAGGTGCTAATTCTATTAGACGGATGGCCGTGCCTTAGCTTTATAGTTTACAATTTTAGGAAACGGTTAGACAACCGTTTCGTGTACATACTTGGTATTTTACTTTCCTTCCCAAGGATGGGGGATTTAAATACATGTGTATTTATACTATCTCATTAAGTCCCACTTAATATATTTTTATTTCTCATTCCAAAATATAATTATTTTTCTCAAAAATAATATATTTTCTCTTTACATAATACTTTCCAAAATAATACGTTGACAACATACGTGTCAGTGAATATTTCCGCGTAATGCGTAAGTTACGTTTTAATGATTAGGTGGTAATAGAAATTACCGTTGTAACTTTTATGCTTGTCGTATAAGCGTTGGTATTAATTTTGGGTTTGACAAGTTAGTAAATATTATTTTTACTCTAAAAATAATATTTATACATTTTCACAAAATAATCATAAACAGTGTTGTGAAAAATATATTTATCGAATATATATTTATCACGTTTAGTTTTGTGAAAATTCCGCCTCCGATTATTTTATAAATAAAGTTGTGGCGAAATATATTTTTGAAAACATGTCAAAGTAGTCTAACACTTGTAGATAATTCTAAGTGTTAGATTTTAGGAAAATTTCGCCAGAGTTTCCTCTGTAACTGGAGGTGGCCACGCTTTTAAGCGTATCATTTTCTTTTACAAAATCACTTCTTTTATTTCAATCAATCAATTTCCAACATAATCAGCAAGTTTCAACACTTCGAATTCGTAGACTAGTATGTAAAATCACAATATTACATGAACTTGTAGTTTTTCTAAAACTATTATGTAGATCTCGTTATTTTTTAGTGGATCTGGGTATAAAATGGTTTAGTCTTGTAAAAACCCCGTTTTTGGAACAAATCACTCTTTACAACTTCCGACAATTTTTATAAAAATTGTTATTTTGTCGGATCTTTCGTTTTATAAGTGTTTCTTCACTTGTAGTTCATAAAAATCACATTTGTTAACCTGTTATACAACCTTTATAAAACATGATTTTCTCGACACCCGGTCCTACGTATATACCACTTGTACATACGTAGATCGGCTCGTTTTAAATACTATTTTTCATGTTAAAACACTTTTACACAAGTTCATGTTTCCCGTGTGGTGGAGTTTCACCTTTTAACCCTCGTACAAAAGAAACAAGTGTATGTCAAGATACGTGATCTTAACAAAGTCGGGTTAAACGATGATGAGAGCCACCACATCGTAGATCGGGCCATAAAAACCAACATATTCAAATACTACGACATTTACACGCGTTATGTTCTTTTAACCAACGATATTCACATTTTTGTAGACTTTAAAGATTCATGAAGCGGGTTACCGACATTTAACCGATAAAAATCCTTTTAACCACTTAAAACATGACTAATAACGAGTTTTAAACAATATACCTCTAGCTCGAGGCTAGGGAAGAAACTAGTCGAATACGGCGTGGATAAAAGCAACGTGGCGAGGTCCTTCAACTTCCGTTTGTTCCGAGCTTCGTTGTACGTGATCCCCGACACTAATATGGGCTTGGAATGGCAAGACTCGAACTCGAAAGCGGATGGATGGTGGTGGAAGTGTTCGGCCGAGAGGGAGAGGGCAAGAGAGTGAGAGAGTGAGTTGGTGATCTTGAGTGTGTTTGTGTGTGTGAGAGAGTGTGATATATATAGAGAGTTTTAGGCGTTATCGTCCAACGGGTCTCCATGCATCTAGATACTCGCGTAATCAAATAAAATATACAAAAGTTGTCCTTGCTTGTTGGCCGATTTCATTAGGATGTAATGACATCCGGTTCGTTTTCAACTGCTCAGTTATGGTTTAGTTTGGTTAAGTCGGTTAACTTTAAGGTCTAACCTCGTTAGTCGTTTAATGCGTTATGAAACGGGTGTTAGGGTAATCAGGGACCCTAACTGGCTCAGAAAATACTAACAATAATTCTGGCAATATTTTTATGTTCCGGGTATTGTCCGGTTGTTCGGTTGGATAGGAATCCGTTAAAGTGCTTAAGATATCCTTTAAGCGTCGTAAGTAATATTTTTAGCGACACAATTTATTCAGCAAAGTGTCGGGAATAATTCCTTGTATTTTGGCACTTTATTAATTAGCTAGAAGCTAGTGTGTAAATAAAAGTGCTGTGTTCAGTGCTTAAAGTATGTTTTAGGCACATCCAAATCTCTGTATCTTATCCCTAGAGACGTAATCATACAACCCTTGTATCCTTACACACACTATGGGTGTGGTAAAATAATTCTGGCTCATTCAGGCCTTTAGAGGCAGTGTCTGCCTGATGCTGGCTATATCAGCATGTTCACTGTGTATCCGTTTAGTGCTACTGTGCTTTTTGTGCATCAAGTTTGTCACTAGTGTTCAGTAAATAAATAATGTAGTGACAGGAAAAATCAAAGTATGATGCAGACATGTACATGTATCAACAATCAAGTAGCAGTTTATCAGAAATCTCAGTTAAGCACAGTAATTAGGCAACAGTTAATAGCTAATTAAGTCGTACGGATACCTGGTTTTGTGAGGGTTGTCACATTCTCCCCCCGTTAAATAAATTTCGTCCCGAAATTTAAGTTCTGCTTGTAGATGCAGAGTTTTTAGGAAATAAGTGGGGGTATTTCTCTCTCATCCGGTCCTCACGCTCCCAAGTGTATTCAGGACCATGTCTGGCATTCCAGCGAACCTTGACGAGTTTGACACTGCTCCGGCGGGTCCTGTTAACTTTCCAATCTGTGACCTCGACAGGTGCTTCTACGAAGTGGAGCGTGTCGTCAACATGGATCTCGTCGATAGGAATGGCAACGTCAACTTGAGTTGGACTCTTCTTTAAATTGGATACATGAAATGTATCGTGAACACCATTTAGTTCAGCAGGTAGGTCCAACTTGTATGCTACGGTTCCAATTCTTTCTAGAATTCTGAAAGGACCAATGTAGCGTGGATTTAACTTCCCACGCTTCCCAAAGCGTGCTACCCCTTTCCAGGGTGATACCTTCAATAACACCATCTCTCCAATTTGAAAATCCATATGTTTTCGGTTTGGATCCGCGTAGGCTTTTTGTCTGTGGCGAGCGGCTTCGATGCGTTTAAGAATCTGCGCTATCTTGTCTGTCGTCTCTTGGACGATTTCGGGACCGGCAAGCTGCCTATCACCTGCGTCAGCCCAACATAGTGGTGATCGACACTTGCGTCCGTAAAGGGCTTCAAAAGGCGCGACACCAATACTGGTGTGGTAGCTGTTGTTGTATGAGAATTCGACCAAAGGTAAGTGTTTATCCCAGCTACCGCCCAAATCCATAGCACATGCTCTCAGCATGTCTTCCAAAGTCTGTATCGTTCGCTCGCTCTGGCCGTCAGTTTGCGGATGGAATGCAGTGCTCAGATTCAATTGTGAGCCAAAAGCTTCTTGGAAGGATTGCCATATCCTTGACACAAACCTTCCGTCTCTATCAGAGATGATCGAGAGGGGTACTCCATGTCGTGCTACAATCTCTCTTAAGTAAATTTCCGCAAGTTTACTTGTACTGTCTTTCTCCTTGATTGGCAGAAAGTGTGCGGACTTTGTTAGGCGGTCAACAATCACCCAAATCATATCATGGCCTCTTGGCGTTCTTGGCAGTTTTGTAACGAAATCCATTGAGATTCGTTCCCATTTCCATTTGGGAATCTCAGGTTGTTGCAGAAGTCCCGAGGGCTTCTGGTATTCCGCCTTGACCTTAGCGCACGTTAAACATTTGCTCACGTAAATAGCAACGTCGCCTTTCATCCTAGGCCACCAATAGTAATTTTTGAGATCTTGGTACATCTTATCCGATCCCGGGTGGATAGAGTACCGTGACTTGTGCGCTTCATCGAAAATAACTTCCCTTAATCCACCAAATAGAGGAACCCAAATCCTTTTCTCAAAACATAATGTTCCTTCCTCGTTTGGCACCAATATCTTCTCCATCCCACGGAGATACTCCTTCTCAAGGTTCTCCTTCTTGAGAGCTTCTTTCTGCGCTGCACGAACGCGCGAGGAGAGATTGGTTTGGATTATCATTTCCATAGCCCTCACCCTTAGGGGCTTGATCCTTTCCTTACGACTCAAGGCATCGGCGACTACATTCGCCTTCCCTGGGTGATACTTTATCTCGCAGTCGTAATCGTTCAATAATTCAACCCATCGTCTTTGCCTCATATTCAACTCCTTCTGGTTGAATATATGCTGGAGGCTCTTGTGATCTGTGAAGATTGTGCACTTCGTACCATACAGGTAGTGTCTCCAGATCTTTAGTGCAAAAACCACTGCGCCTAGCTCCAAATCATGAGTGGTATATTTCTTTTCGTGCACTTTCAGTTGACGTGATGCGTAAGCGATGACCTTTTGACGTTGCATCAACACACAACCCAATCCTTGACGCGATGCGTCGCAATATACCACAAAATCGTCGGTACCTTCAGGTAGAGCTAAGATTGGCGCGTTACAAAGCTTATCCTTTAACACTTGAAATGCTTCATTCTGTTTGATTCCCCAATCAAACTTCTTATCTTTCTGCGTGAGGAGCGTCAAAGGTTGAGTGATTTTCGAGAAGTCCTCGATGAACCTTCGATAGTAGCCGGCCAAACCCAAGAATTGCCGAATCTCGGTTGGCGTCTTTGGCGTTTCCCAATCTTTGATCGCCTCGATCTTGGTTGGATCCACGTGGATTCCATCTCCATTCACCACGTGCCCAAGAAACTGCACTTCTCTTAGCCAAAACTCACACTTAGAGAACTTGGCGTACAACTGTTCCTTCTTTAGTAGCTCCAGAATAGTTCTAAGATGTTGCTCGTGCTCAGCCTTCGTCCTTGAGTAAATCAGGATGTCATCGATGAATACGATCACGAACTTATCCAAGTACGGCTTACAAACTTGGTTCATCAAATCCATGAACACTGCAGGTGCGTTTGTCAAACCAAACGGCATAACGAGAAACTCGTAGTGTCCATAACGAGTTCTGAAAGCTGTCGTCGGGATACTCTCCTCCTGTATCCGAAGTTGATGGTATCCAGATCGAAGATCGATCTTTGAATAGAAGCTTGAACCTTGAAGCTGGTCGAACAGATCATCAATTCTTGGCAGGGGATACCTATTCTTGATCGTTAGCTTGTTCAACTCTCTGTAGTCGATGCACATGCGGAAACTTCCGTCCTTCTTCTTGACAAACAAAACTGGAGCTCCCCAAGGCGAGAAGCTTGGTCGGATAAAACCCTTGTCTAGCAACTCTTGAAGTTGTGTCGACAATTCCTGCATCTCAGACGGAGCAAGTCTATAAGGTGCCTTAGCCACAGGCGCAGCACCTGGAACTAAGTCGATGCGAAACTCCACTTGCCTTTGAGGTGGCAAGCCAGGCAAGTCTTCTGGAAAGACTTCTGGGTATTCCCTCACGACAGGGATGTCTTCGATCTTCGGCTCAGCAGCCTTCTTATCCACAATGTGTGCTAGAAAAGCAACACATCCTTTCCTCAAACACTTCCTTGCTTTCAGGCAACTAATCATCCTTAACGGCGTCTCACGCTTTTCTCCATGAACAACAATGGTCTCACCATCACCGGTCGGGATACGAATAACCTTTTCGTGACACACTATCTCAGCCTTGTTACTTGTTAACCAATCCATCCCTACTACCACGTCGAAGCTTCCCAACTGGACTGGTAGTAGATCTAGAGTAAACTCGCGTTCTCCTAATTCAATCACACAGCCTCTGATCACATCATTGGCTTCTACCAACTTTCCATTAGCCAATTCGATTACGTAGGGAATGTCTAACTTATTAGCGGCTAGCCCAAGTATATTCTTAAATTCTAGTGATACGAAGCTATAGTCGGCACCAGTATCAAACAGAACAGATGCATAACGTTGATTTACAGGGAACGTACCAGTAACAACGTTGGGATCCTGGCGCGCTTCCTGTGCACCGATCTGGAACACCCTTCCACGGGCTTGGTTCAATCCTGGGCAATCCTTCTTGAAGTGCCCAACGTCACCGCAATGAAAACATCCTAATCTTTTTCCATTCCCTGCACCGCCCCCAACTGGCGGGTTGTTTTGATTGGCAGTTCCGGCTTGATTTGCATTGTAGCCTCGGTTATTCCCTTGTGGGCGATTTCCCAAACCACCACGATTATCGTTTCTATTCATATTTCCTCCCTGGCCTCCTCGGCCAGTACTAGCCCAACATGATTCCTTTGAGTGGCCCGGTTTTCCACAAGTTTCACAAACTTTCACGTTACAATTGCCAGCATGGTGGCGTTGGCAGTTGTTGCATTTGGGCTGGGTGCCCTGGTACCCTTTCCCTTTCTTGGTACTACCAGCTGATTTTCCTTTCTTGACTGCCATACTGACGCCTTGTTTGAAGTTTGAAAACTTCCTTTTGTTATCTCCTGAGGACTCAACGTGAGTCTCTGTCTTCTTTGCCTTGACTTCATCAAACTTATTCAAACGAATTGCCTCCTCAGTGAGAGCCACGCTCAAATCAATGGCTTCCGTAATAGTTGCCGGTCTGGCGGAGGTCACCATGCTAATGATTTGGGGAGCTAACCCCCATATGAAGCGCTCAATTCGCTTGTATTCAGGCGTGACCATGTAAGGAACCACTTGTGATAGGTCATGAAACCTCTGGACGTACTCTGCAACCTTTGGTCCATCCATCTTTAGGTGCCAAAATTCAGTCTCCAACCTTTGAATTTCTGCACGGGAACAATACTTCTTGCGCATAAGCTCTTTCAATTCGGCCCAAGTCAGGGCGTAGGCGGCAGCTTCGCCTAGTGTTTGCACTTGTAAGTTCCACCAAGATAGGGCTCCGTCTAGAAACAGCCCTGAGATGTAAGTGACCTGCTGGTCGAGCGCACACTTGCTCATGCGGATGGTGGAATCAGTCTTCTCTGCCCAGCGAACGAAAGCAACAGCACCACCTGTGCCGTCGAAGTTGATGGGCTTACAGTCCAAGAACTGTTTGTAGGTGCACCTTGCACATACATCATATCATAGGAACGGCATTAGCATTTGCTAAAGGAATCCATTTATGCCATGGTATGTCTTAATGACTTAGGTTTACCATGAGGAGGATTTTGGTTGCCGTTGATGTTCGTGTTGCTTCCGCTTGGTCCTTCTTGCGAGGCAGCATACTGAGCAATGGCGGCAGCAATAACTTGCTGTAGTTCTTCAGGAGTAGTGGGCATCGGCTGCGGTTGACGTCTTGGTGCCATCTTCTAAAGATGCGTACGTCGATTAGGCCAAAGTAAACATACGTATATAGTAATAGTTATAGCATATAACATCTCACGTTATCAATATATCACACACAACATCCCATGTCCCAACATCCCATGTCACAAATATCATACATACAACATCCCATGTCACAAAACATAAATAAGCAATCAAGTGAATCAGATATGGTGAGAATACAGCGATTGTTATATATATCGAGACCATAAAGTGTAGCAAGTGTGTCAGCACGTCACTGTATCATACAATCATAAATCAAATAGGGGCTACATCACCCCTGTCAAAAACAACATCACATCAGTGTCACATACAACCAGTACATCAACAAATATCAACAAAAATCTGTATCGTCAGATGGTCTCCAAAAGGCTGTGCAGTCACAATCGCGGTCGTCTCACCATCGCCTACTACTACAGTACCAATGAGCCCTATGCGGATGGGGGTGGGGGAGGGGGAAAGTGAGCGAAAAGTAAGCGGCGTAAGTGATACCAGTCCTCCTCCATCGCCTGCTGAGTACGGATCATGGACGCAACCTGCTGCTCCAAGGTCGAAAGTCGGGCAGCAATGTCAGGAGGAAATGATCGAAAAGGCTGAAATGACGAAGATGTCTGACCAAGGTATGGACCAAAAGACAACTGAGCTCTCTCGAGCTCCTGGAGTCGCTGTGAATGAGACTCGTGCTGGTGTACAAACGACATCAAAAGATCCTCAATGGTATGGCCCAAATGAAATGGGTGGTATGGATCTGTAGGTGGCATGGGTGAGGAAGATGACCAAAGTAATGGCGTGCTGGTAAGATCGATAGGTGCAACAGAAGATGGGATAGATGCTATCTGAGGCATGAATGGCATGGTCGTCGGTACATGACCGAAAGGGTGGGCTGAAGAGCCCTCTCCAGGCCCCGCTGGAGGAATAAATGGTGGAATCTGAAAAGAGGACTCAGTATGATGTGTGCCAGTGTGATGTGGGGGAAACGGTGGAACATCCTCGTCTGCCGGTATCCACCCGTGCTGTGCCTCCTCATCTGGAGGATCCATGTGCTCAGCAAAAAGAGCGTGCTCGGGCTCGATGGGTAAAGGATCGATAGGAGCAATAACGGGGTCAACAGGTGCAATAACAGGATCGACAGGATCAATAACAGGATCAGCAGGTATGTCACCTACGGGTAAAGGAACAATGGGATCAGCAGCAACATGATCGCCCTCGATCACAGGAACACCTACAGGGGGATCAACATCAACAGGCTCAAGAGGAAAATCAGCATGAACAGGGTCATGCTCAGGTAAAGGGTCAAAAGCAGCTGCCTGCTCTGGGGCTATGGCAGGCTCGGGGTCGTCGAACGCCATGTCAAAGTCAAAATCTGGATCAATGGGATCGATAGGATCATCAGGGTCCTCTATATGCTCATCCATAGGAATATACTCGATATCATGGTCAGGATCAAATCCTGGAGGGAAAACAGGGTCAGAATCCTCGATCTCATCATGCTCAAACGCGTAGCTCGGAATAGGGGCAGCTGAAGACGCATGATCAGGGTCTGAGTCGTGAATAAACTGCTGCGCGCTCGCCCCACGAGATGATACAGATGCCACAGACTCTAAAGAGTCCGGGACTGGTGAGTGAATGGGCGAGTCTCCAGCTGGAACGTCAGCTATCATCAAGAGACCGCCAGCAGGTAGAGGAGCTACGTCAGGATCCTCGTCCTCAAATGGCTCGTCCTCGTACAGCTCGATGTCGCCGTCGGCATCGGCGTCTGGCATAAGCTCATACGCAGGGTAAGAAGCAAGAGGAATCGGTGCTGGAATCACAACAAGGGGAAGATACTCAGCAGGATCGCCATCAATGGGCTCATAGGCACAAGGTATGGGTGCCGGAATCTCTACCAGAGGGTGCCGAAAATCATCGTCGTCCGTGCTCGTGTAAATCTGAGGTATGCACCTCACGCTCCGATGACACAATGTCATCCGACACTATGGGTAGTGGTCCAGTGGTATCTGATCCACCTGTAGCTGGTGAATCCATGGGTCTGTAACACAATCACAGAATAAGCACGAAAATCAGTGAATCAAATAGTCACATAAGTTACCAGATAATAATCACATAATCCACCTAGTCCCACTAGCCTCCCAGCCTCCCAGACTGTCCTTCCTAGTCTCACTAGCCAACATTCCTAGTCCCACTAGCCTCCCAGCCTCTCAGACTGTCCTTCCTAGTCTCACTAGCCAGCACTCCTAGTCCCACTAGCCAACACTCCTAGTCCCACTAGCCAACACTCCTAGTCCCACTAGCCAACACCCCTAGTCCCACTAGCCTGAACCTCAGCCTCCCAGACTGAGCCTGAAATAATGAATAAAATGTGCTCAACATTTGTTTGTAAAAAGTTTGTGGATCTGGACTTAAGTGGTATGCAGAAAAATGTTTTCGTGAGAGCCCTAGTGATCATAGTCTAGACTCGAGAAAGAATCCTAGTTCGCTATGATCAGAGCTCTGATACCAAGCTGTCACACCCTGGCTTTGCGGAAGCGTGGTTAATTTGTGTGACTTCTTAATACCATAGCTTAATCATAACAAAGCTATATGAATTTAAAAACCATGCAAGTCATCCATTAAGTTTTTTTGAAAACATAATACAATACCATTGTTTTTAACTTACAACCATAACCTTGTTCAGAAACATAACAACTTATAACAAAACATAAACGTGATTTAGGGATTGTGTCTTGTCCAGGTAAGAGACACAACCCTAAACCCTGATGACTTCATGACCAATGCAGCGGAAAACGTTCCATACCGTGCCAGATCCGTTTAATTTCCTGAAATACATGTGAGTTGAAAAATCAACAATAATGTTGAGCGAGTTCATGCGTAAGTGTGTATATAAAACCTTTGTGAGTATAAAAATAGTTGTGGTATGTAGCAGTGTAAGAGGACTTGTGATCACCAATGGTTTGCAAGGCCACTGACATATGTGAAGTGCAAATAGGGAGACTCAAACCTAGCAGATTTATGCCACGGCAAAGTATGTGGACAAAGTCACCCCACGGTCCGTTTCTAGTTTGGCCGGGGGCTGGGCTCGCTACACCCAGATAGATCTACCGCTCCTGTCCCTCGATCCCTCCATGAGGACTAATGGCCCCATGTTGTTCCTATCCACTCACATGATCGTATAACACCTCCTTACGTTAAACATACCGTTGTAAAGTACTCGTAAATCATAGTAACATGTATTTCACCCCCGCAGTTAAGTAAACTGAAAACAGTTAGAGAAAAGGGGGACATGAACTCACAGTGAATGCGTATCTCTACCAAGTAATCCGAATATCCGAAGCTGTGCAACGACCTACAGGTGCTAATTCTATTAGACGGATGGCCGTGCCTTAGCTTTATAGTTTACAATTTTAGGAAACGGTTAGACAACCGTTTCGTGTACATACTTGGTATTTTACTTTCCTTCCCAAGGATGGGGGATTTAAATACATGTGTATTTATACTATCTCATTAAGTCCCACTTAATATATTTTTATTTCTCATTCCAAAATATAATTATTTTTCTCAAAAATAATATATTTTCTCTTTACATAATACTTTCCAAAATAATACGTTGACAACATACGTGTCGGTGAATATTTCCGCGTAATACGTAAGTTACGTTTTAATGATTAGGTGGTAATAGAAATTACCGTTGTAACTTTTATGCTTGTCGTATAAGCGTTGGTATTAATTTTGGGTTTGACAAGTTAGTAAATATTATTTTTACTCTAAAAATAATATTTATACATTTTCACAAAATAATCATAAACAGTGTTGTGAAAAATATATTTATCGAATATATATTTATCACGTTTAGTTTTGTGAAAATTCCGCCTCCGATTATTTTATAAATAAAGTTGTGGCGAAATATATTTTTGAAAACATGTCAAAGTAGTCTAACACTTGTAGATAATTCTAAGTGTTAGATTTTAGGAAAATTTCGCCAGAGTTTCCTCTGTAACTGGAGGTGGCCACGCTTTTAAGCGTATCATTTTCTTTTACAAAATCACTTCTTTTATTTCAATCAATCAATTTCCAACATAATCAGCAAGTTTCAACACTTCGAATTCGTAGACTAGTATGTAAAATCACAATATTACATGAACTTGTAGTTTTTCTAAAACTATTATGTAGATCTCGTTATTTTTTAGTGGATCTGGGTATAAAATGGTTTAGTCTTGCAAAAACCCCGTTTTTGGAACAAATCACTCTTTACAACTTCCGACAATTTTTATAAAAATTGTTATTTTGTCGGATCTTTCGTTTTATAAGTGTTTCTTCACTTGTAGTTCATAAAAATCACATTTGTTAACCTGTTATACAACCTTTATAAAACATGATTTTCTCGACACCCGGTCCTACGTATATACCACTTGTACATACGTAGATCGGCTCGTTTTAAATACTATTTTTCATGTTAAAACACTTTTACACAAGTTCATGTTTCCCGTGTGGTGGAGTTTCACCTTTTAACCCTCGTACAAAAGAAACAAGTGTATGTCAAGATACGTGATCTTAACAAAGTCGGGTTAAACGATGATGAGAGCCACCACATCGTAGATCGGGCCATAAAAAACCAACATATTCAAATACTACGACATTTACACGCGTTATGTTCTTTTAACCAACGATATTCACATTTTTGTAGACTTTAAAGATTCATGAAGCGGGTTACCGACATTTAACCGATAAAAATCCTTTTAACCACTTAAAACATGACTAATAACGAGTTTTAAACAATATACCTCTAGCTCGAGGCTAGGGAAGAAACTAGTCGAATACGGCGTGGATAAAAGCAACGTGGCGAGGTCCTTCAACTTCCGTTTGTTCCGAGCTTCGTTGTACGTGATCCCCGACACTAATATGGGCTTGGAATGGCAAGACTCGAACTCGAAAGCGGATGGATGGTGGTGGAAGTGTTCGGCCGAGAGGGAGAGGGCAAGAGAGTGAGAGAGTGAGTTGGTGATCTTGAGTGTGTTTGTGTGTGTGAGAGAGTGTGATATATATAGAGAGTTTTAGGCGTTATCGTCCAACGGGTCTCCATGCATCTAGATACTCGCGTAATCAAATAAAATATACAAAAGTTGTCCTTGCTTGTTGGCCGATTTCATTAGGATGTAATGACATCCGGTTCGTTTTCAACTGCTCAGTTATGGTTTAGTTTGGTTAAGTCGGTTAACTTTAAGGTCTAACCTCGTTAGTCGTTTAATGCGTTATGAAACGGGTGTTAGGGTAATCAGGGACCCTAACTGGCTCAGAAAATACTAACAATAATTCTGGCAATATTTTTATGTTCCGGGTATTGTCCGGTTGTTCGGTTGGATAGGAATCTGTTAAAGTGCTTAAGATATCCTTTAAGCGTCGTAAGTAATATTTTTAGCGACACAATTTATTCAGCAAAGTGTCGGGAATAATTCCTTGTATTTTGGCACTTTATTAATTAGCTAGAAGCTAGTGTGTAAATAAAAGTGTTGTGTTCAGTGCTTAAAGTATGTTTTAGGCACATCCAAATCTCTGTATCTTATCCCTAGAGACGTAATCATACAACCCTTGTATCCTTACACACACTATGGGTGTGGTAAAATAATTCTGGCTCATTCAGGCCTTTAGAGGCAGTGTCTGCCTGATGCTGGCTATATCAGCATGTTCACTGTGTATCCGTTTAGTGCTACTGTGCTTTTTGTGCATCAAGTTTGTCACTAGTGTTCAGTAAATAAATAATGTAGTGACAGGAAAAATCAAAGTATGATGCAGACATGTACATGTATCAACAATCAAGTAGCAGTTTATCAGAAATCTCAGTTAAGCACAGTAATTAGGCAACAGTTAATAGCTAATTAAGTCGTACGGATACCTGGTTTTGTGAGGGTTGTCACATACTCGAAGTTGATGATACCCAGAACGAAGGTCGATCTTTGAAAAGCAGGTCGCGCCTTGCAATTGATCGAAGAGGTCATCAATGCGAGGAAGAGGGTATCGGTTTTTGATAGTAAGCTTGTTGAGCTCACGATAGTCAATACACATACGAAATGACCCATCTTTCTTTTTGACAAACAAAACGGGAGCGCCCCAAGGAGAAGTACTAGGGCGTATAAAGCCCTTGTCAAGAAGCTCTTGAAGTTGACTCGAGAGCTCTTGCATCTCAGAGGGTGCTAAACGATAGGGAGACTTAGCGACAGGCGTAGCACCAGACACTAAATCGATGCGAAAATCAACAGAACGAGCAGGAGGCGGACCAGGAAGATCGTCGGGGAATACATCCGGAAAGTCGCGTACAACAGGAACGTCGCTTATGCTTGGGCCTTTGTCCTTCTTTTCCACAATGTGGGCGAGAAAGGCGAAGGTACCCTTGCGTAAGCATTTGTTTGCTTCGATACACGACATAAGCTTAAGGCCTTGAGAAGGCTTTTCACCATAGACGTGTAGAGAATCACCATTTGGAAGAGGAAGGCGGATAAACTTTTCAGAACAAACAACTTCAGCACGAACTTGCCTAAGCCAGTCCATGCCTACTATGATGTCAAAGCTACCCATTTGCATAGGTATAAGATTGATCAAAAACGTATGATCGTTGAGAATCAACGAACAATTGGAGAGAACGGAATTGACAGTGACGGTTTTACCATTAGCGACTTCGACAGCGAAAGATTTTGGCAACTTAGAGCGTTTAAACTTGAGCAAGGACTCGAATTCTAACGACACAAAACTTTTATCGGCGCCAGTATCAAATAAGCATGAAGCATAGACATGGTTAATGAGAAACGTACCAGTGATGACGTCGTTTGCGTTTTGAGCCTGAGCTGTGGTGAGGAGGAAAGCTCGACCCCTAGCGGGTTCTTGAACCTGTTGTTGTTGTTGCTGGGGTTGTGGCTGTGGTAGTTGCTGTCGAGGCTGTTGTGGTTGATATCGTTGAGGACACACATTGGCCATATGGTTGGTATCACCACACGTGAAACATGCTCGCACAGGAGCGACTTGGGTTGGAGCTAAGAGAGCTTGGTTTTGGTTGACATGACTGGTGTAGCGGCAGTATGGGGCGGTATGCCCACCTCGGCCACACCTGTCGCACTTCCGACACTGAGTGTTTAGAGGGTGATGATATCGGCACTTGTCGCACTTTGGGTGCGTTCCAGTATACACCTTGCGTTCACTGTTGGGTGCGGGCACAGTTTGAAGGGGTTGTGGGTTTGGCGGGGTGACGACCGCACAGTTTTGGCTTGAAGCCTTCCGCTTCTTGCCTTGGTTCCTCTTAGACTGTTGGGAGGGTTTGGGCTCATCAGAAGAGTCAACGGTAGCTTGGTGTGCATTCTTTGTTGAAACTTTGTCAAAGGTTCCATGAAGAACGCAGTTGTTGTTAAGTTCGGTGGCTATACGAAAAGCATCTTCAATGGTTTGGGGATTGGCAGAGGCAAGGTGGTTTGTCAGGGAAGGTGCAACACAACGGACGAATTTGGCTACGGTTTTGGGTACGGTTTCAACTTGTCCAGGATAGAGAACACTGAGTTGTTTAAAGCGCGTAATCAGGCCATCCATGTCACTCCCCTTTTGAGTAAGGTTCCAAAATTCATTCTCCAATTTTTGGAGTTCATGAGGGGGACAGAAGTGGTCTTTCATGAGCTGCTTGAGATCGTCCCAAGGCATAGCATGTGCGACCTCGTTTCCTCTTTTGTTGCGCTCAGTCGTCCACCACTCGAGTGCCTTTTCACGAAACACCCCAGTTGCATTCAAGGTTCTTAGTTCGTCAGGGCAACCACTTTGCAAGAAGGTAAGCTCGATGGCATCAAACCAGTTCATCATGGCGGTAACGCCATTCTTGCCAGTAAATTCTAAAGGTTTACAAGCCATGAAGTGCTTAAATTGGAAGGTCGATTTGGGTTTGTCTGCCTTTGAGTCAACAGAGCCATGCGGTGAATCGGTTTGAATCTTGCTAACGATATCGGGTAAGACCTTAGCAAATTGTTTGGCCATAAATTTCATGCAATCTTTTTGAGACATGGCAGAGGAAGTCGAACCCTTCTTAGACTTGAGTCTCTTGGAGGAGCTAGACGACATCTAAAAGATTGAAAGAGAAGGAAAGGATGAGACTTTGATCATTAAATGAAAACAAGGTTTGTGTATGTAAAAGCAAGTAAATGTTCATGTACCAAGTAAAGTTCACATAGAGCGTAAGTTTCCAACATACATTCAACAAGTATATCACATAAGTTGCGTAAAGGGGCATAAATTTAGTTTGTTCACGAGGATTATTATTGTTTGTGATTGCGGTAACGTGCGAAATGATTAAAACGACATTTCGAAATGAATGAACGTTCAAGTATAAAATCACATATAAATTGAGATACATAAAAGAGAGGCTCAATAAAACATAGGAATGTTTCGGGTAGAGAAACGTCGACAATTCCAAAGTGGGTCGAAAGTCCTTTCGATTTAGAGATATTGTGCTTTGGCCTATAAGTAAGATACTCTCGTCGAGAAGCGATTAACGGTATCTTACCCTTCCGGTTACTACACATCTCTAAATGATTGGAACATTCGGGACTTTGGCGAGAATAAAAATCAAGGAATGGGACTTAATCGACAAGATGCGGGTTTCACCCCTAACTTGACGATTTCGTACCCTAAATGTGGTTGGTACTTGTCGGCCAAAATAAAATTTTGACACTTTGACAAGGGTCCACTAGGGTTGAAATGGAAATTACCATTAAGTTGTGGATGTCACTCCTAGCTTAATGGTGAAATTTCGTGCAAAAATAGATTAAAGGTAGAGTGAGAGTCGTTTACCAAATTGTGGGTTTCACGCCTATTTTGGTAAAGTTGTCTCGTTGATGTCACAAGAGTATAAAATAGCATAAGTGTATTCGTGTTAGCCTTAGGAAAGGCACATAAATTTAATAACATGAAGTGTGGCTAGGAAGCATGCATGGTAGAGTACAAAAGTTTTAAACAACAAATAAGAGACAAAGTTCCTAAAACTATAGACTAGGGCAAAAGCATAGCAATTTTCCTAATTCCCTATAGTTATGGCTCTGATACCAATCTGTCACACCCCAACCAATGGCGGAAACATCGGGATGAGATGAAGTGTGAAGATTGCTCGAGACATCATAACGCTACTTGTGACAATAATTTAATAATCCAAATTTCATTTCCAAAATAAATTGTCAAAACATTACAAGAAAAGCAAATAACAACATTGTTCAACATAACATAAACAAAATTGATACAACACTTTAAACCTAAACGTCTAAGTGAGTATCTAGGCATCTTTGCTACCCGTTTTCATTTCATCATCATCAACCTGTAACATGTTTAAAAATACAATTCAATGCAAAAGCAAAGGCGAGTATACAAGTTTGGTACATACATAGCATAAGATAAAAGTGTGAACAATTCCTCATTTGCAAGCATGCGATTCAAGATAAACATTAAATATGGCATGTGTCTAACATATCAAACCAAGAAAACGCAACTTGCTCATGACATAACCAAAGTTTCAGTAGAGGCGGGTCGTTAATCCTATAGCGCTACATATGTCAAGGTTTGGCTCGTACGAAGTTAATGATAAGTTCAACACATAAGAATCACCCAAATTTAAAGTATCAAGCCATCACATATACAAGCATGTTATAGGAATGTTCATGTGTTTAGACAAAAGTTCATGTGTAAGTTTCAATAGGTAAACATGTTACGCCCCAAAAGTGGTAAAAGTAAAAAGGGGAAAAGTACGAGTATACTCACGGTTTACAAGTGGTGACTTGAAATTCCGAGAGCAAGTTTGTAGATGAATTAGTTCGGAGCACCTTGTCCTTCTACACGGGAAAACGAAGGTGTGTGAGTTTGGCGTATAACGGAAGATTATGGATTCGGAGTTTAATATGTATAAAAATAACATAGGTGAAAATAATCATCTTGTACACATAACTCTTGTTCTTGACACTATTAAACTCAAAAGAGTTGGTATGATTTCATGGATTCTAAGATCCATTAGAGTCGTAACAAGGTCATGGTCATAGATGATGTAACGTCCACTTAACAAATAACTATTAAGTCATCATCAAGTCTTAGTTACTTAGATGTATACATATAGAATAACTTAGATATTATATAGTTCTACAAGTCTTAAGATTCAAGCATGAGGTAGGAGATTAATGTCTCCATTTAGGTACCTCTTTGTGTCATAGAATACATACATGAGGTAGGAAGAACAAGCTTCCATTTAGGCACCTCTAGTGTTCATCACTACACTTGTTGTTATAAACAACAAGGAGGGTCATGAACATACAAGTATTAAGGTAGTAACTACAACTAATCTATAGAAAAACATCAAGTAATGAGTGGATTCTTATGAAGGATAGCCTAGGCTAAACCAACCATCACACATACATCAAGTTTCACACTTGAACACTACTTGTGGGTAAAACCCTAATTAAAAACAGAAAGTTTGTGAGGTTTTAACCTCTGATTTAGATGTCTCAACCATGTTTTTAAGCTTAACCAACCATAAGAGGGGTTGTAAGCATTAGGACATTGGTTTGAGATGTGTTAGACACAAGTTGGATAAGAAATAACATGTTGTTGATTAATAGTAATCAAAACAGAAAGTTTTAGTCCATTTTAGGGCAAATCCAAGCATGATTCTTCCAAGGAAAAACCAAGGATTCAAACCCAAGGACATAATAAAGCAATAGGAAGAAGAACCAAGTGATTTGGTTAAGAAATAAGCAAGTTACACTCACTTTAGTGAAGTTACAAGAATCTGTCCAAAAACTCAGATTTACTGCAGATTGAGAGTGAATTTGTGAAGATTAGAGAGTTGTGAAAGTGTCAAATGGGTTGGAGAAGGTGGGTATTTATAATGAATGAGTTAGAAGGTGATTGGAGGTGATTAGAGGTGGATTAAAGGTGATTGGGTGGGTTGGATTATTGGGATTTCGTGCAAAAATTGAAAGGAAACACGCATTCTGCCGAAACAAGGGGCTCGCGTGACGTCTAGGACCCTCGCGTCACGCGGCGCCCTAGTGCCGGCAAGTTCCAAAATTTTTCATTTCACCCCCCTGAAGTTTATGCTTGATTCCATTAGGTGCATTTTTGATAGTTTAGGGACTTGTTTTGATATAAAAGCATAGTATAAGGTGTAGTTAAGCATGACGATCATAACCAAAGTATGTTTAAGCGTATAAATGCTATAACCAAGTATCGTTCTCGTTCAAAAGACGTTCAATGCATAAGTTTAGATTAATTACAAGTTTCGCACATAGTTTCCAAGAATAACGATTAGACATTGATTGATTCACGAAGTCGAACATACGAGCATACATAGAGTGTGTTTAACATAAATGTAACAAAATGCAAGCTTCACTAATGATCCAAGTCTCGGTTTGATAATGATTACAAAGAAAGGAACAAATACAATAATACAAGGTTTCCAAAAATAGAAATACGAACAAAGCTTTCTATAAATGGAAACTACAAAAGAGCCGGGCGTTACATGTAATATACATGTTTTTAAGAGTTTTGGGCCAAAAAACAAAAAAGCGCCGAAGGATTTTTTTTAAAAAAAAAAAAAATAAACAAATTTCAGCAACTTTTGTGACTAACATGTGTTAGACAAAAAATGCTGAAACTTGTTTATTTTTTTTAAAAACATTCCTTCGGCACTTTTTTGTTTTTTTTTTTTTGGCCCAAAACTCTTAAAAACATATATATTACATGTGTTATTTTTTTAAAAAAAAATGTCGGGAGGTTGGGTTTTCTAGGGTTTCTTAAAATTTGTAGGGTTTTCTATATAGCCCAATCCTATATATATATATATATATATATATATATATATATATTCATTAAATACCAATCCAATTCAATTTCCATATGCAATTCTAATTTCATTACATTCCATAAAATGAAAATTACATTAGAGATTCGAACTTCATTATATTCCATAAAACGAAAACTATCTTAGAGATTCGGATGAGAGTTATTTTAGAAAATATGAGAAAGAGTAAACTGCCATTTTGATCCCTGAGGTTTGGTCATTTTATGCACTTTAGTCCAAATTTGAAACCTTTTGCATTTGGTTCCTTGTGGTTTCATTTTTTTTTTTGCCATTTTGGTCAAAAAATGAAATCGGCTTATATTTCTTAAATTAAATCCTGTTTTTTGTCCTTTTCCTCAGGGACAAAATGGTCATTATGAGTTTTATTATAACAAATTATTAATTAAAATTATAAAATTAATTAACCCCTCTCTCCCCATCTCTCTCACTTTCTCTCTCTCCTCTCTAACACCACCACCACCGCGACCTCCTCCCCCTTCTCACCACCGCCACCACTACCTCCTCACCACAGCCGCCACCACCACCTCCTTCTCACCACAGCCGTCGTTCCCCTCCTCAACACCACCGCCACCGTTCCCCTCCTCAACACCACCGCTTCCACCACCTCCTTCTCACCACAACCACCATCTCCTTCTTCTCACCATAACCACCGTTCCCCTCTTCAACATCACCTAATCACCATCATCATCCTCTTTTCCCCTAAAATCAAAACCCCAAATTCAACCCTCTGTCCACCTAATCCACCGAAAATCAAAACCCTAAATTCAACCAAACCATTTTCCTCCACCAACTTCACCCATTACCAGATATTGATCCTGTAAACAAACCATTACATTTTCATGAACCATAATCACCTCAACAACCTAAATGCACTCATCCATCTTCTTCTTCTTCTTCTTCTTCACATTTCTCTCAATCTGTTCCATTAATACATGCGTCTTCACCTTGAAGATGCACCACCGCTTCTCTGAGCCCATGAAGAGGTGGTCGGAGGATACTAACAAGTTTACCACCGCTGATTTTCTCGCCAAAGGTAGCCTCGAATATTATTCTCATTGGCTGATCATGACAGAATATTTCGTGGTCGGAGACTCTTCGATTCTGGCGACGAATGGCTTACCTTCTCTAATGGGAAATCTAGTTTCCATATCAGCTCTTTGGGATTGTATGTATATTATTTTTCTTCTTCAACTTGTTTTATAATTTAATTTTAATTAATAATTTGTTATAATAAAACTCATAATAACAATTTTGCCTCTGAGGAAAAGGATAGGCCTGTAAACGAACCGAATGAACACGAACATAGCCATGTTTGTGTTCGTTCATTTAACTTTAACCGAACACAAACACGAACACGAACATATAGTCGAACACATATGTTTTTTTCGTGTTCGTTCATTAAGAAATCAGGCTTGTTCGTGTTCGTTTATGTTCGTTCGTTTAAAGCCTAAATGAACATTTCACGAACACAAACGAACATAAAAAAATTAACTGAACATATTTGAATAAACATAAATTAACATGATTGAATAAACAAGTCCAATATATTACATTTCATCCGAAAACACATCTAAATAAGGGTTCACGGATATACTAATTAGTTATATTTATATAAGTAGTTAGAAACCTAATATTTATTTAAATATAACTATTTATGTATTTATTAAAATTTAAACGAACGTAAATAAAGAGCGTTCACGAACATAAATGAGCGAACATAAAAGAATGTTCACGAACATAAATGAACGAACACAAGGTGTGTTCATGTTCGTTCATTTAATTAAACGAACAAATTTTTTTGTTCGTGTTCGTTCGTTTATTAAATAAACGAACATAAACGAACTTCCCGCCGGACAAGTTCATGAACAGTTCATGAACGTTCGGTTCATTTACAGGCCAAGAAAAGGATAAAAAAACCAGGATTTAAATTTAGAAATATGAGCTGATTTGATTTTTGAACAAAGTGGCAAAAAAATGAAATTAAAGGGATTTAGATGCAAAATGTTTCAAATTTAGAATAAAGTGACAAATATGGTCAAATTTATGTGAGAAAATAGTTTTTTTTTTTTTTTTTTTAAGTTAATTTAATATGAATAATTGTTTGAAAATTAAAATTAAAATGTTATAGTCAACCACAACCACCGATTTGTCCCAAAAAAGGATTAGAAATTAGAATCGCACTAGGTTTCATCAAACACATCTCAACCGTCCGATGATATTTCGCAACACCGTTGATATTTTAACGCTTCGATCTCACGCAAACACAAACGCACTCTCCTGAAAACCTATCTTTTCCTCTGAAGAAGAAGAAGAAGAAGAAGAAGAAGACGAACATCAACCATGGCGGCAACTGTAACAAGCGCGTG
Source organism: Helianthus annuus (assembly GCF_002127325.2). Lineage (NCBI taxonomy): Eukaryota > Viridiplantae > Streptophyta > Magnoliopsida > Asterales > Asteraceae > Helianthus > Helianthus annuus. Next base: position 99,105,830 of record NC_035442.2, read on the forward strand.
GGCGAAACCTGGCGCGTGGGCCCTCGACTCCGAACAACACGAAGACGAACTCAACCAGCCACCACCAGCCCCTACTCCAGCACCACCAACCTCCGATTTCCCGGACCTAATGACCGCCGCAGCCACCAAAACAAAGAAAAAGAAAGCCCAGACACTTTCTCTCGGTCAATTCGTTTCAAGCTCTTCAAATCAGACTTATCAAACCCCCAAAGGCTTAACCGCAGAGGATCTCTTGAATCTCCCCACCGGTCCACGTCAGCGCACGGCGGAGGAACTCGCCGGTACTAGGTTAGGCGGCGGTTTCAGATCGTACGGTGATCGGAACAACGAATCTTCGAACTCGCGTTGGGGATCTGGTAGGGGTAGCGGTGGTGGTGATGAAGAGGGTAGGAGATCTAGTAGGGAGCCGTTGGGGCCCTCACGTGCGGATGAGATTGATGATTGGGGTGCTATGAAGAAATCGACGGTTGGTGGTGGTTTTGATAGGAGAGAGAGAGGTGGAGGAGGGGGTTTCGGTGAGGGTTCGCATTCGCGGGCCGATGATTCCGATAGCTGGGCGAGTAATAAGACGTATAGACCGACCGAGGGGCGGAAGTTTGGGGGGTTTGAGAAGGAGAGGAGGATGGGATTTGAGTCGAGTGGGGATGCCGATAATTCGGATAACTGGGGGAGGAAGAAGGAACCGAGATTCAGCGGTGGGAGCGGGAGCGCATTTGATAGTTTGAGAGAAAGGCGAGTTGCGAATGATTCGTCAGATTCCGATACATGGGGGAAAAAGAGGGAAGAATCGAGCGTTGGTGGTGGTGGTGGTGGAGGCAGGCCTCGGTTGAATTTGCAGCCTAGGAAGCTGCCTGTGGGTGAGGTTGAGAATGTGAAACCTGCTAAAGGTTCTAACCCGTTTGGGGAAGCGAGGCCGAGAGAAGAGGTGTTGAAGGAAAAGGGTGAGGATTGGAAGGAGATTGATGAGAAGCTTGAGGCCATGAAAATGAAGGAGTTAGGGTCGGGTGATCGGTTTAAACGGGGTGGTGGTAAGCCGAGGTCTGTTGAGGATTTGTCTGAGAAGAGCTGGAGAAAGAACCAGGCTGTGGATGCTGATGTTGCTCCCCCAAGGTTTGGTTTTGATAAAACTTTACATTGAAGTAAATTGAATAGATATGATCTTAATTTATATGATTAATAAAGTTTTTGTTTGAGACTTCGTAGAACCATGAATTATATTTGTTCATAGTTTTGAAAAGCGCGCTTGATGCGTGAGGCGGCATTGTATGTATATATAGGCTTGGTTTGAAAACATGCATTATGTAAGTAAGTGAGGTGCGCGACTCTGTACAGCCAAATAAGCGTTTCTTACAGCATACGTCTCATATGTTTTACATATAAACCTATTTATCAAGTAAACAATCATTCATAATATCTTCAATTTAAGATCTTTTAGGTTGTTTTCACTTATGAACCTCCTACAGACCGTAATTTTGACCAAGAACTATATGATGCGTGCCTTTTGACCGACGTGTTTTCCTCAACGTGTGGCCTTTTTTAAACCAAGGATCTTGGTCAAATATAGGGTTTGGGAGGAGGCTAATGAATAAAATTGATTTATGACTGGTTAACTTGATAAAGGCTGATATAAAACAGATGATAGAGGTTTAACTTGTGGCTGTACATAATCCTCCGCGTATCCGCGACCTAAATGTTTTGGAGCGCCTCCAGTTTCTAGAACTAGTATTTGTTAAACTTATATAATGTATGGCCTGAACCCATCTTACTTGCATAATAATATTGTCTTTGATGTGTAGTGGTGAGAACAATGAAAATGGTGGACATACAGAAGAATCAGAACCGAAACCTGAAGAAGATGCACAGAAGTGATGAGCAATGGCAAAGTTTTGTGTTCTGTTTTTGTTGGTACTGTTGCAAGTTTTGTGTTCTGTTTTTGTTGGTACTGTTGCAAGTTTTGATAGACTTTTGATGAAGAGAGTGATTTTTGTAGGATTTAAAATGCATAATTATGTTATTAATTTATCGTCATTATTTGTTCTTATGTTATTAATTTATCGTCATTATTTGTTCTTGTGTTGGTTTCTTTCATGTTACATTATGATGGGTTAAACCACATTTGTTTAAACCTTCTGGCTACAAAGATTATGTGTCTTTTGAGTCCACACACAAAGATTATGAATCACTTTAATTATTGCTGGGCAGTTGGGACACCACCATCACCCTCACCCTGTTTTCTTCTATATTAACTGTGATGGTAGTTTGTGAATGAATGTGTATATGAAAATGGTGATGGATTGGGTGTTGACAACTCTTGTGTTGGTGGCTGCTGCCGCCATCGATGGTGCTCGTGGAGACACGACGGTCACGGGCACTGTTTTCTGTGATCAATGCAAAGATGGCCAGTTTGACACTCTCGATTATCCTCTTGGTGGTGAGTTTAAGATCGGTTTATAAATGTCGTTTTTTTTTTGTTTTAAACGTTATAGCTTATAAGTATTGTGTAGGGGTGAGAATATTGCTGGCTTGTCCAGGGGAGAACGGGCAGTACACCGTGGTGAGGGAAGAAACTACAAACTGGTTAGGTGCTTACACGGCGTCATTTCCAGGTACTTCGGACATGGGGGGTTGTCGGGCTCAAGTCGCTGACGACGGGCAGGGATGTGGGGCGGTGGTCGGTCCTGCCCAGGACTTCAGACTTAGTTTGAAGATGTTTGATTCTCAAATGTATACTGTAGATCCTTTAGTTTCCCAACCTGATGTGCCTTCACCCTTGTGCCTGTCACTCGCAACACCATTCCCATCATTGCCTCCGCCCTCGTACCTTCCTTTGACGCCTTCACAGCAGCAGCCGCCAGTGTCGCCCCCTATGACTGAGTTGCCGGCTTTGCCCCCTCCGATTACCGAGTTACTTCCGATGCCGCCCTTGCCTCCGTTGCCACCCTTGCCCCCTATGCCAACACAGCCATTCTTTGAATCTTCAGCTTGTCCGTACCAGTAAGTATTAAATTAAAATAAATTACATTTGCATTAACATGTCACGAACCTAAGGATTGGGTTTGCTAAACATGTTCGGTCAGTTTCGGTTTGTACCAACGAAAATATGCAGCTGAACGGGTTCGATTAGTTTTGGGTCAAACCTATGAACATGTTTAGCTAAATGGGTCACGCTCAGGTCGAAGTAGATGGTTTGCAGGTTGATGTTATATAATTTTATAAATATTTTTAAATGTGTTTTAAGTCATAAGTTAAACTTGTTGGGAATTTTATAACACAATTTATAAGACTAAATATCAAAGTTTTATAGCTTAATCGTTTGTACTTTTTTAGTATAAAGTTGTAATTATAGAATATTAATATACAAAAAATACAGAGTAAACTGTTGAAATGGCCCTGAGGTTTGGTCACTTTAGTCCAAAACTCAAACCTTTTGAATCTGAGTCTATATGGTTTCAATTTTGTTGCCATTTTCATCCAAAATCAAAATCTGATCAGATTTTTCAGTTAATATCCAACTTTTTTTTTTGTCTTTTTTCTCCATGATGGGCAAAATGGTCAGATAAAGTTTCATTATAACAAATTAAAAAAATCTGACCATTTTGCCCTTCATTAAAAGAGGAAAAAAAAAAAAAAACAAAAAAGCTGGGTGTTAACTGAAAAATCTGACAAGATTTTGTTTTTGGATGAAAATGGCAACAAAATTGAAACCACATGGACCCATATTCAAAAGGTTTGAGTTTTGGATTAAAGTGACCAAACCTCAGGAACCATTCTGACAATTTACTCAAAAATATATACTAAGTTTTTATTTTCAAGTTAAACAAGCCTTGTTCGTATCAACTAGTAAAAACTCATGTCTTACTCTGGTTCATGTGTCAAAAGATTTTTAGATTTGTGCCAAGTTTTATGTTTGTGTTCGGGTTCGACTCGTCAATTCGCAAACATAACCCGTTTAAACCCCTAAATCCTAACTAAAACATGTATGATGGTTTTTGAATAGGATGTGGATGATGGCCCAACATAGATGCTATTGGATGTTGGACCCGGAACTAAAAGTTGAGCTTGTATTTGGGTCATTGGCTTCAACAATATACGGGCCAAACATTACATTACGACAAAGCATTATTGGGATAGGCGATCCTTATCAAACACTTCTAAGGGAAGGAACCACTGCTCTCTTAAATGCCTACACCAGCACCCAATTCGTTTACCAGCCCGATGACATTGTTAGACGGTTGAACTGGGCATTGACTGATGGAACCTCACAACAACTTCTTATGGCGGCCCTTCGGTTCATAAAAGCAAACTCAGGCCAAACCGGAAATACTACTTGCAAATTCAGTGTTTGCACGTGATCAGATAATGAGATAATCGCGTGTTACTTTTGTTGATGATGAATATGATTAGACCGCGAACGCTTATTGTGTTTAATGTTTTCATGATTAAGAATAATATGATTTTAATCCTCTACTATATCTGTTTTATTTACCATCGCCACCGTCCATAGCCGGCCTTTGGCACGTATCCTTGCATAATAACGTTGGGATCTTGTTAGCCTGTGATTACACAAACTAACAAAGTAATAAGTTCCAAATTGGGCCTGGTCCAAGTACTAAAATGTTAAAGCGCAAATGGTGGGTTAGGAAATAGCTTAAATTGTGTTCCCGAGTCTCATTTAACAAGGGAAGGAGAAGGAAAATAAATTAAGAGAGAAAAGAAAGGAAAAAATGTGATTTTTTCTTGTTCCTGAGTTTAATGAAAAGTAAAGGAAAAGATAAGAAATCAAACATTTTATGTGTTCCCGAGTTAGAAGGAAAAGAAAAGAAAAAAAAGTAACAATTTTACCATTATACCATTTAAAAATAAAACATTTTAATTAGATATGAGTGCAATTTAGTAATTAATATTATTTTCTCTCCTAATCTCTCCAATCTGAGAGGATAAATGTATTAACGAATTTTCTTCCCTTTTCCCTCCTCTCATATCCTTAAAAAATCTCAGGAACATGATTTTTTTTCAAATTTTCATCTTTTTTCTTTCCCATCCCCTGTTAAATGAGACTCGAGAACGAGATGGGGTTTTGATAACATGAAATTCAAATTTCTTTTAACGACTCAATCATGAATTTTGATTAAAAGCTTCAAAATCTAAAATTGCAACCAAAATATTAAGTTTTATGTGATGAGAAAGGTTCCTATCACTCATTGGGCTACAATTATGGATAATGATAATTTAATTAATAATATTTTAACTTTTACTTTTATTGTCAATAGTAATGTTTTCATAACCGGATCAGATATCAAACCAGATGATTTACTGGTTTAGTGGTCGAACCGGTCAGATCAATCGAACCGGAAAATGTTATATTTAATTATAATTTAATATATGTATTTTACATGAAGAACAATATAACTATGGGCCATTCGACAACCCACTTTTAGAAAAAAAAAAAAAAAAGTTTTAACTAAGCGTTTTTTCTTTAAAAAAAACCCAATCTTATCTATGACCTTTCTTTTTAACTAGGGTTAAAGTTCATCTTCTTTTACATTTAGAAACCAGACGACATGGGCATCCCACAACCGAATCTACAAGTTGAAAGTTATTCATGCGTACATAAGTATAGAAGGCTGATGTCGCTTGGATCGAAAGATGCTTGGTGATTATCAAAGGCTTTTGTTGAACCGTCAACAACACCCTATAGCCGAGTCACCTGCCAGAAATAGAAGCTTATGTTTACATCTTCAAGTTTTCTTAAAAAACATTAGAACCGGTCCGACCTTTCCCTGATTTTCCGACCGAACCACCGGCCAACTGCAGAAACGTTATGTTGGGGTGAACCGGCTTGGCGTAAGCAGCGAATCCTGGGCTGACCGGTCAGACCGGCCAATCCGAGTCTGGTAACATTGGTCAACAGCAACCTCATTGTCACATACCAAACAAGAGAACTCAACCTAAAAGACTATCAGAGAACCCATTAGGTATATAAACTCCACATTAGTTGCCCATACAACTGATGTAGTGACGTAAGACAAGTTCCACACGTTGCAACGGTTTCAGTCTATAACAATGTTCGGTATAATTATCATAGTTTATTTAATTTTTCTGGCTCGCATAGATGATTATGTGAGACTATCCACTATGGTGACCAAACTTCCCAAACGGTTGCCAGGTGGATAATAAGACAAAAAAAAAACAAGCATTTTTTTTAATTTAATAATTAGTTATTTCTCACAACCAGGTTGTGTGTACAACCCAAGGTTGCAACCACTTATATTAATATTTAATTGTTTTTTTTGTCTTTTTCTTTGTAAACAATAACTATAAATCATTTTTATTTAATAAAATATTAGTTTAGGTTGGGTTGTGATTGTGGGTGAAAAATTGAATTGGGTTGGGTTGTATAGGTGGAAGAGAGAGAAATTAGTATTTTAATGAAAGATTGGGTTGGGTTGGGTTGTGATAGTGGATAGTCTGATAAATGAGGAAATTTACATTCCTAGTGAATAAAGTCAATCGGGTATAGTTCGGATAGTTAAATTGAAGTATTGTTAGTGATAGTGTGTGCTACTAGAATGTTAACCATTAGTGAAACTAAATGTAATCGTTGATAATCGGTAATGTGTTATGTGAAGAGGTAATATCAAGTCTTGTAACACACAACTTAAATAGAAATAAAGCATGATTACGATAAGTGATCAATCCTTCAATTGATATTGCGTATTATAACAAATAATAATTTTTAATCATTGTTGTCATATAACTATGAGAATGTGTAAAAGATAAATGAAGTCGTAAGGTTTGGTTTTAAAATATTGTAAGTTCATAGTGTCACACCCTGCTAGTAGCTGAAACGTGTGTGTAACCAACCTTGAAAGGTTCTCATTACATTCGATAAAGTAAACATTTTATATGACGAAAATAAACCTCAATGCCATAGTAAATGATATATAAAAGTCACGACAATAAAGCTAAGTGTATTGTTACAACATTTTACAATGTATTAATGTTTCTCAAATTAACGATCCCAAAATGTAGTTTTTAAAGATCAAGGTTTTGGCCCCTATATTCCCGCACAAAGGCGGCATATGGAAGACAAATCCTCCAAAATATGGCATTGTTCCTTGTTTCTTGATTCTTCTTGACCTTCCAACTTAGAAGCATCATCGTCTTCTAGTGGCCAGAGTCAAGATGAGCAGCATGAAAAGGTTGAAAAGGTCGATAAGCGACGTTGCTACAAATGTTGCCAAAATGGACGTTTGGTTGCGAGACAATGGTAAAGGCTGTATTGATCCTTTTTTAGATAAACCTTTTGTAACCAAACCACAAGCTGAAATTAAAAAGGATGAAAAGAAAAGTGGTAAAAATCAAAAGGTAGAAAAATCTAAGGTGTTAAAAGAAGAAACTAAACAAGTTTTTAAACCAAATGTAAAGAGTCAACAAGAAAAGGATCAAGAGGTAGAACTTTCGGATGATTGCAGTGGTCGTGGTTCAGACCGTGGATCAGAAAGTTCTTCTAGCAAACATGAGGTTCGTCCTGAAAACCCCTGCTCGACAAAAAAATCATGTAACTTTCCGACCACAAGAGTATGATAATCAACCTGGAGGTTCTTACAACCACACCATAAGACCTCATGTTCAAAATCGATACGTTGAAAACCAAAATGTGTCACCGACCAGATTTCAGGGTTAAAGATAGAATTCAGGATTTCAGCAAAGAAATGTCTTTAATGACAATGAACATCCAAGGTTTGATAGAAGTTTTAGACCTCAGTATAGTCAGAACTTCAGTTATCAGAATTTGTCTTCCGACTTAGTATAACTACCTCTGGTGGGAATTCAGATGATCTTGTTAAGTAAAGTAATGGATTAAACTATCAAGAATTGACGGATAGGGTAACCAACTTAGAAACATATGTTTGGAGAGATAAAGGACATGATGCAAATCTTGCTAAAATCTCCAAACCCAGACCAACAAATGAAGAAGAGTTAATTGCCAAAATCGTCCCAGAGGTTTGGGCATATCTGCCATTTTCGTCCAATTTAAGGAATGTGTTTAGTGACGGCGTCAGATTCCTAATTGATGGAGAAAGGTCTGGTGGCAAGAAAAGCTGCTTCTAGGAGGTTGTAAAGTGTTTTCGCTCGACGATTCTATTCTTGGGTGGTTGGTTTGGCCCTTGTTCCTGTAACTCGAATCCTAGCCCGGTATATCCCATTTTAATTTTACACCATTGTTAACCTTACGCCTTTTTTACTCTCTGATCGATGTTCTCGGCATTGAAAAATCTTCGTAAACTAAATCACACGTGTATATGTTGACATTTAAGAGATCTACAGTCAAGAAAATCAAGAGCACCATATTGCCCCCCATGTTTGAAACTTTTTGCCATTTTCAGCTAAATGCCTAACCAGGTTATTTTATGCCATCTGTTGGGGTATTTTTGAAATTTATAAATTATAAGGGGGTATTGTTAAAATGTTGTTTAATCACAATACCATATCTCTCTGTAGAACCACACAAAAACCACCATTACACCACCGCACTACACCACCACACCACTACCACCACCAGACCATACAACCCCCACCACCAAACCACACTCGTTACCATCCACCTCCGCCACGCACAACCACCGCCACACACCACCACCATCCCTGTCAAACGACCACCACACCCACCCCCACCCTTACCCTTTTTCCGTGAAAAACGACCAACCACCATCCAACACCATTCAATGTTCAATTGCCACCATTATCAAAACAACATTCAACCTACAATCGCCGACCAATCACAAACCTGCAAATATCTCCGGCAAAATTTTGCAAATCGTCGGCAACCTGCAAAATCTCAGGCCACAGTTACGAGTGGAGATTAGATGCAGCAAACTGCTTGATGAAGGAGTTGCGAAGCACGTTTACCACCGGAAAAATGAAGAGTACGAGTGGAGATTAGAAGCTTAGATTGCTTGTACATAGATGGAGATAGATGCTTAGATCTGTTAGGGTGTGTGGGTTTCTTTCCCAATCTATATGTTCTCAAGTTGAAAGCTTCCATTTTCTTGCAAGGTCTTAGAAATGGTGATGTTGTTCCCTTGTCATCGAACCCCACTGGTCATCACCGACACCCTTGTGTTTGATTTATTAAGTCTCGTAAATTTATTCTAACCGGAGAAGGTGACCGGAAAAACCTGGGGTCGCCGGAGAAGATGACCAGAAAACATGGGGACGCCGGAGAAGATGATCGGAAAAAATGGGGTGGGGGAAAGAAGTTTTGCAACTTTGTGAAGTGGGACCCACCTTTAATGGGTTTTGGTTCATTGGAGGTTCAGCTGTGATGATACCTGCATTATTCATTTTTTTGAAAAGATAATTAAAAATTACCTCCCTTATAATTTATAAATTTCAAAAAATACCCCAACAGATGGCATAAAGTAACCTGGTTAGGCGTTTGGATGAAAATGGCAAAAAGTTACAAACGTGGGGGGTTATATGGTACAAAAAATCATTTTGGACAAAAAATGGCAAACATGCCCAAACCTCAGGGATGATTTTAGCAATTAACTCAATAAAGAAATTGCAAAAGAAATGTGGGAGCATGTTCAACCATGCTTACATCTTCAAAGGCAAGCTGTTGAAGAAAGGTATACCATGCAAGTAGAACTTCCCAGACAGACAAACAATGGATACCAGATATGAGATAGAATATTGTTGATTGCATGCTTTAGATACTCAAATACTAAATGATCATAACATCTTCACTTAACAAGATTGGTATTCTACTATAATCTCCATAGTTTTCTTGAGACATTTGTTTCATATTTGTTTTTTTAGTAAAATGTAAAATTTATCCATATGTTTAGGTCTTTTTTGCCACTTCAGTCCAAAAATAAAACCTTTTATATTTGGGTTCATGAGGTTTCATTTTTGTTACCACTTTCATCCAAATAACAAAACCAGTTAAAATGTATGGTTAACTCACATGAACGATTTTGACAATTCTCAAACCTCATGGACAATTTTGGCACTTTCCCATTTATTCTTTTTTTTAGTTTTATAAATTTTATTTTTATCTTTAAATAAAAAAAACAATTATAAATAAAATATATATATATATATATACACACATTTATATATTTACAAACTTTTTTTAATTTACATTTTACCTTTAAATAAAAAATAATAATATTATTGATGTTTGATACGACAGGAGAGACGGGTGATACTGATGTTTGGTACGATGGGTCGACAAGGGGAGATGAGGTATGAGTGTCGAGATAGAGAGGGTGGTTGTGGCAATTGCAATGGTGGTGGCGGTGATGGAGGTGGAAGTGGAGAAGAGAGAAGGATAGAAGAGAAAGAGTGTGTATGGTTTGTGTATAAAATGACAGAGCTAGAACGAAAACTTAGTGGGGGCTGGACTCTCAAAGTTCAAAATCCGTGGGGGCCAGACTCTTAAAAATCCAATATTTTACACTAAAAAATTCATAAATTTTCGGTAAAAGTATCACTACGAGCGAAAAATCGGTGGGGACAGGCTACACTCTTGCCCCAATAAAGTTTGGTCAATGTGTGTGTATATATAAAATTATTAATGTTTGTGTGTATATATATATTTTGGTTAATTTATTATTTTTTATTTTAAAGGTATTAAAGGAAATTAAAAAAAAACAGTGTGTATATACAAATATATGTGTGTATGTATATATATTATCTTTATAGTTATTTTTTATTTTTTTTATTTAAAGATAAACAGAAAATTCAAAAATAAAAGACTAAATGGAAAATATACTAAAATCGTCTCTAAGGTTTGGGAATTGCTAAAATCATCCAGAACTTAATAATAGATTTTAACTGAGTTGTGATTTGGATGAAAATGACAACAAAAATGAAATCTCAGAGACCCAGATATAAAAAGTTTTATTTTTGTACTGAATGACAAAAGTGACCTAAACTCAGGGATTAGAGAAAAATGCTCGGATAGTCCCTGTGGTTTGGCACTTTTTTCACCTTTAGTCCCTAACTTTCTAAAATTACAGCTATAGTCCCCAACTTTTGCAATTTCGTTCTCGGATAGTCACTGGCATGAATAGAGGTTAACTTTTGGTGTTAAGTGGGTGTGAAATAACCAAAACACATTTACTAATAAATAAATCAAAATCATATGATGTTGAGCCCAAATCATCATCACCATTAGCTGCATCATCAGTATCATCAGCTTCAGGTAGAATTAAACTCAGTATCACCAGCTTCAGGTACCGCAACGCCTAGAAGGTTTATGCAGGGTTTTACCCCCAAAAAACCATCATCTTCTTCAACCTATTCATCTTATTCCAAACAAAACTCTCCCAACATCACTAACCCACAACCCAGCTCAGCACTTTCTTTACAAAATCACCCCCCACATCACAAATTGATGTTCACCGCCCGTCACTCAATCCCACTTCCCCACAATTGACACAAAACCCACAAATCTTTCCCACTTCCACCATATTTTATGCTGATAACTAATAATGTAATTAAAATGCATAATAACAAAAACCCACCAACAGAACTGGTTGTTATAACTATATTTCTAATTTTCCGGCTATGTGATTTTCTGGCGGGTGGTGGCGGACTTTGATGTGTGTAAAATGCAACATATAAATTACATCAAATAAGGCATAAAACTAACCCTTTTTAGTACTAATGTTGGAAAAAGTGTGTTTTTGTCTTCCTTTTGTATTTTCAGGATTAAATGAGCTCAAATTAACAAAAGAAGCAAAAAGGCAACTAAATCTAACATAAATACAAGAAAAGGAACAAAAGTGGATTGCCCAACCCCTCGACAGCATCCTCCCTAGCAAAACAGAGAAGGCAGAAGACTGAACACGCCCCGTGCTCAGCGAGCACGGGGCCGTGCCCAAGAAGCAGCAGAAAAGACAAACCTGTAGAAGCTTCTACTGCTCACCACGGGGGCGTGCCCAGTGAACACGGGGGCGTGCCCAAAGTACTGCATGCGCATTAATTGTAATTGCGAATTACAATTAATGAGGAGAGATAGTGTCAGACAGGCACGGGGCCGTGCCCAGGCCTCTGTTCAGCCTATAAATAGGAGTGCTTGGCTTCATTGCACCTCATCCCTTGGCACCACCTCTCTCACACTTCATCCACCACCCACCACCATCACAACACCATCATCCACCACCATCATCCATTGTCCATCGTAGAGTGTGTGAGTCGTCTCGGGATCCAAGATTGATCGTAAGAGTTCTTGACAATCAAGGCCATGTTTGCCTAAGTCTCTTACATCACTTGGTGAAGACAAGTGTTTAGTATAATACTTTTTATTTTTAATCTTTTGCACTTTTTATTTGGTTTTATATTAATGACTTTAATAACTAGTTGCTTATGTTGAAGGTGACTTTTCCTTATCGTTTGTCCGTGGTGTCTTGGCATTATTTTACTGTCTATATAAAATAAAAGATTTTCACCATTCATATCTCCACGGTCTATATGGAGGTATGTTGGCTACCTGGTCGGGGGTTAAGGGAACGGTTTGGTAAGAGTCTTGCCCTTGTTCAGCGTTTAGAGGTCCTGCAAGGGACCTGGGTCAAATTTAGTAGGATCTCCTTCAATACCCAAAGGTACTGGATGGCGGGGATCCAAACTCTTTGACCCCCTCATAAGTTAACTACTATTAATACTATAACCCGGCTATTTAGGACTGTATCCCTGCTGACTCAGACTACTTAGTCGAGGGTAACGTCACCTCCAAAGAGGGGCCTACCATAATTTGCATTAATAACTTAATTCATTATCTTTCAATAATCCGACCCTTTAGGATTGTATCATTGCTGACTCAAACTACTGGGTTAAGGGTAACGTCGCCTTCAAAAGAGGTGCCTACTACAATAACTAAGATAATCTCTTAAACAACTGCAAAAGTGCGAAAATAATCAAAGGTTATACTAATACACGAGTCGGATCCAAGTGATTCATCTTGTCTATCTGTTTTTTTATTTTTATTTTATTTTTCAGCATTTAGTTAGTTTTATTTTCTTAGTTTAAAAATCTTTTTTCTAACATTTTGATTAGATTAGACGTTGAGGATAAACCGGTACTAAAAGCTCTTGTGTCCTTGGACGACCTCGGTATCTTACCAACACTATACTACGTCCACGATGGGTTCACTTGCCCATATGTGTGTTTAGTGTTAGTAAATATCGTGTTTTATAAATTTAAAACTTGGCTAAAAAGTGTAAAAAGGGCTTAAAATATATACCAAAAATATATTACACTACACGCACATCAAGTTTTTGGCGCCGCTGCCGGGATACAAGGATTTTAAGAATGCTTAAAATCAACGGCCTAATCAGTTTTTCAAAACCTTTTCAAAACGCGCGCACATTTTTCTGCATTTTAGTTTAGTTTGCATTTACAGTAGCCTGAACACGGGGCCGTGCTCACTGAACACGCCCCCGTGCTGCATTTTTTTAGTTAGATACCCAGATACAGAGTCTGAACACGGGGCCGTGTTCACTGAACACGCCCCCGTGTCCAACGAGACCAGTAACTTTAATTAAAACGCCCAGATATAGACCCTAAACACGGGGCCGTGTTCACCCAACACGGGGCCGTGTCCATCCTCTGTTTACGTCTTTATTTTTGATTTCTGGTCCCGAGACTCAGTTGTGGTCTGTTGAGTGATCCCTATGGATCAATACTCAGGAGGTTACAACTACACCTATGAGGAGGATGATTATATGAGACGCTATTGCACTAATTGTGGTAACCCGCACTCGGTACAATATTGTAACTTGTTTCAACCATCCGCTTCATACAACCATTATGAGGAGCACAGGTACGAGCCATCGACTTCCTACACATCCTATGAAGACCAAAGGTATGAACCTCCTCCCTCATACTCATATTTTGATGAACCAAGGTATGAGCCTTCATACTCATACTTTGAAGAGTCAAGATATGAGCCACCACCTTCATACGCTTATTATGAGGAACCATGGCGTGAACAACCCACCTCATATGAGTACTATGAAGAACAAAGTTTCGACCCTTATCCATCATATACTTATCATGAAGAACAATGGTATGAACCATCTTCTTCATATGGGTACTATGAGGAACCAAGGATCGAACAACCGGAATCAAGCCATGAGGATCCTGATCCTTACTCTATCACCGACATAGCCGATAGGATAATAGAAAAACTCAAATTTATCGAAAGATGCATAAAAGAATCTCGCGCAAGGGAAGAGGAGTCCCGCGCAAGGGAAGAATTAAAAAAAGAACGAAACGATAATTGAGGAATTAAAAATGGAAGAACAAATAAGTGAAAAACCGACACATGAGCTAAACAACAAGAGTGGTGAGGCCGATAATGTTAAAATTCAAGAAGAATCTAATTTTGAAGAAATTAATCTCTTGTCACCCTCTTTCGAAAACCATTGTTTAGTAACCACTCATACTAAGTTTTTAAAAGAGTTAAATACTAACACTAAAATTGAGAAAATGGTAAGTGTTAAGTTAACTAACGATTAAACTTCACTAATAAAAGAAGATCCTTTTGAAATTAACATTACACCGGTTCCATGTTTCTTTCAAAATTCATTTATTAGTAATGTCACCATTGATAAAGATCTTTGTGTTAACTTAATGCCTAACTACATTTTTGAAAAATTAAGTATTAGTGATTTTGCTCCACTTTAAATACCCATTTTTCTATCCAATCGGAGAGTAATAAAATCAATCAGTGTAGTTGAGGATGTTTTGGTTCAAACAAATCAAATGGTTATTCCAACCGACTTTGTCATCCTCGATGACGCTCCTCTAGTCTTGGGAAAACCTTTTGTAAAAACTCATGAAGCTTTGAAAAACCGGAAATTTAATAATCTACCTCTTCAATTAGGGGCATTCAAAAGGAGCATAGATCTTGAGCGTTCAATGAAATATCCTTTTGGCAATAATGACCCCCTAATTGAAGACGAAGATGAGCCACCCGATATAAGTGAAGAAGTTGACCACTTTGTTGAAGAAGAAAGTCGCCATAGAACAAACCTTTAAAGTTCTTGACCTAGATGAGCCACAAAATAAGGTGTCTTCTAAAGACCCGCCCCTTGAGCTCAAAGAACTCCCGAAGGTTTGGAATATGCTTTTCTAGACAAAGATGGTAATTTACCTGTAATTATTTCGTCTAACTTAAGTAGCGTAGAAAAAGAAAAATTAGTTAATCTTCTTAAAAAACACAAAAATGCGATCGCTTGGAAGCTTGTAGATATCAAAGGAATAAGTCCTTCCATGTGCACGCACAAAATTTTAATGAATGATGACTACAAAACAGTAATACAACCACAACGTAGAGTAAATCCCAATGTGCAAGAAGTGGTTAAAAATGAAGTCATCAAACTACTTGACGCTAGACTAATCTATCCTATCTCCGATAGTCCATGGGTAAGTCCCGTCAAAGTAGTCTCAAAGAAAGGAGGTATGACATTTATAACTAATGAAAAGAATGAATTAATACCAACAAGAACCGTCACAGGATGGAGAGTTTGTATAGACTATAGGCGATTAAATGAAGCAACAAGGAAATATCAGTTTCCTTTGCCCTTCATTGATCAAATGTTAGAACGACTATCCGGTCATAAATTTTACTGTTTCTTGGATGGTTTTCCAGGTTATTTTCAAATTCCAATAGCACCTGAAGACCAAGAAAAGACGACTTTCACATGCCCCTACGGAACTTTTGCTTATCGACGCATGCCGTTCGGTCTATGTAATGCACCTGCAACATTCCAACATTGTATGGTGGCCATTTTCCATGACATGATAGAAAAGACAATGGAAGTCTTCATGGACGACTTTTCTATCTTTGGAGATTCATACGACCAATGCCTCGATAACCTTAAACGAATGCTATCCCGATGTGAGGAAACTAACCTCGCCCTTAACTGGGAAAAATGCCATTTCATGGTAACAGAGGGAATAGTACTCGGTCTCAAAATCTCAAGCGAAGGAATGGAAGTTGATCGAGCAAAAGTAGACACTATTTCTCGATTACCTCCACCCTCCTCCGTTAGAGCGATCAGAAGTTCCTAGGGCATGCCGGATTTTATAGAAGGTTTATCAAGGACTTTTCAAAAATTTCAAGACCTCTAACAAAATTACTTGAAAAAGATGCACCTTTCATCTTTGACAAGAATTGCAATCAAGCATTCCTAACCCTCAAGGAAATGCTAGTCAATGCACCTACCATGATAGCCCCTGATTGGAAATTTCCTTTCGAAATCATGTGTGATGCAAGTGACTTTGCTGTTGGAGCAGTCTTGGGACAAAGAAATGAAAAGCATTTCCACTCAATTTATTATGCTAGTAAAACACTTAACGATGCACAAGAAAATTACACAACTACTGAAAAAGAGTTACTAGCTGTGGTATTTGCTTTTGATAAATTCCGTTCTTACCTTGTTCTTTCTAAAACTGTAGTCTATACAGATCATGAAGCTATTCGATACCTTTTCAAGAAGCAAGACGCAAACCCACGTTTGATCAGATGGATTCTACTCCTCCAAGAATTTGATATTGAAATCAAAGACAAAAGAGGAGCAGAAAACACTGCTGCAGATCATCTTTCACGCCTAGAAGACCCAGCTTTGGAGGCAACCAGGGACGAACCAATCAACGAAAAATTTCCCACAGAATCCTTGGAAATGGTGGAAAGCAGACAAGAACCATGGTATGCCGACTACGCTAATTACTTAGCTAGCGGTATAGTCACCAAAGGATGGCCACATCATCAAAGAAAAAATTCTTTGCCGATGTAAAGCATTACTTTTGGGAAGACCCTTATCTTTTCAAAATGTGTGCTGACCAACTCATCCGAAGGTGTGTCCATGGTGGCGAAGCACGAAGAATTCTCCGCCATTGTCATGAAGGTCCATATGGAGGACATCACGGTGCCGCTAGTACCGCGCGAAAGGTATTTGATTCAGGATTTTATTGGCCAACCATTTACAAAGATGCGCAAGATCTTGTAAAGACATGTGATGCTTGCCAAAGATCAGGTAATATTTCTTCCAAAAACGAAATGCCTCAAAATGGCATTCTCGTTTGTGAAATTTTTGATGTGTGGGGACTCGATTTCATGGGACCTTTCCCACCATCAAGAGGAAACAAATATATACTTGTGGCGGTTGATTACTTGTCTAAATGGGCCGAGGCCGAAGCTCTTCCAACAAATGATGGAAGAGTAGTGGTAAAATTTCTGAAAAAATTATTCTCTCATTTTGGAACACCAAAAGCTCTGATAAGTGATAGGGGTACCCATTTTTGCAATCATCAACTCGAAAAAATCTTAACAAGATATGGGGTCTATCACCGGGTCTCAACAGCATATCACCCTCAAACAAATGGACAAGCCGAAGTGACTAACAGAGGTTTAAAACGAATACTTGAAAAAACCGTAGGTTTAAATAAAAAGGAATGGGCTGATAAACTAGATGATGCTTTATGGGCTTTCCGAACTGCTTATAAAACCACTATAGGCACAACCCGTATAAGCTCGTCTATGGAAAAAGTTGTCATTTGCCAGTAGAAATAGCCCACAGAGCCTACTGGGCAATAAAAAATGTAAACCTAGACTTAGAAACCGCAGGTAAAAATCGATTTTCATCAAATAAATGAATTAGACGAACTAAGGAATTTTGCATACTCTAACTCTGAAATTTATAAGGAAAGAATGAAAAATTTACACGACAAATATATTAAACCTAATGAATTTCAAGTAGGAGACCAAGTCCTGTTGTTTAATTCTCGACTTCGATTATTTCCGGGTAAACTAAAATCTAGGTGGTCAGGACCTTTTTCCATCACCCATATTTTTCCTCATGGTGCAGTAGAAATTAAAGCTCGAAATGGGATTCCATTTAAAGTCAATGGCCAACGGCTGAAACTCTATCGAGGATCCATTGAGGATGAGGAGGAAGAGATCTTGCTTCAAACGGTGAACGAATAAAAAGCATCCACACCATACCTGGTGTGTTACGAACCAGTAAGTATACATCGAAACCAGTAAATTTTCTAACCATGTTTTCGGATAAAAAAACGGGCACTCACACGAGCACAAAAAAAAAAACCTTTCCTCGGCACGGGGCCGTGTCGACGCAACTGTCGGGATAAAACCCTCTTTTCATAACAGTTACACCATTCCACACGCCCCATTTCCCCGAAAACGCTCTGGTCCAAGGCGATTTTCTGCAGATTTTCGACGTTACTTCTAGATCTAACAACATCAAGGTATGATTCTATCATCATTAGTAGTTAGATTAGTTACTTGCATGTAGTTAAACATCAAAAATTTGGGGAAAAATCTAGGGTTCTTGAAGTTCATCTGGATCGAACCTCAAATTTTTGAAGTAATCTGTTAGTATTAGTTTAGATTAGTGTAATGGGAAGTAGATACACTTGTACTGTTGATAGATTTGCCCGATTTCTCACAAAAACCTCCAACCCTTGTTTTTGAACCGAAAAAGATAAAATTGAAGGGGTAAACGGGTTGTTTTGGGAAAAACGACAATTGGGGTTTCAATTTCGGGGAAAACCGCACCTACTTGGCCAAAAAAATTTCAGATTTTCGGGACCGGGTCGAAAAATGAAGTTTTTGAGTAACAGACGCCTAGACACGGGGTCGTGTTCGCTGGACACGGGGCCGTGTCCAGCTAACTGTTTGCAGTTTTCACCGAAAATTTTATCGTTTCACGCTAACTTTTTATGTATTCCTGCAGATGACAAAGTTCACAAGATTCAATGCCACAAAACTCGATGCAAGGGCTAGATATGAGATACTCCAAACAAGGCCCAAGGAATACCCGAGGCAAGCGTGCACGGACCTATTGACCTTGGTAAACCAGCTCGACCGTTTCAACAACCTTGTTACCGGACCACTAAGGGCTGCCTTGACCACTCGGCTTCGGTCGGTACATCAATGTACTATGGAGTTCTACAGTACTTTCACCTTCACTTCAAGAAGTGACCCGTTTGACAATGAAGCGGTTGCTTTTCGATGTGGTGGAACGAGATACTCGATCTCTATGGCACAATTCGGGGAAATAGTGGGACCATATGCGGAAGAAGAATCGGGGAATGAGGAAAACACCGGGGGATTACGAGATTTAGATGAAAATGAGCGCCAAGCCGCATGGGCCCAAATCGGTGAAGGAATCTACAACCCCAGCAGCACAAAGCGTACTAAGCTGAGGGATCCGCTCTATCGCTACATTCATAGGCTCCTCACTTACTCTCTCAGCCAAAGATATGACAGAAGCGGGGTTGTTGGGTTAAAAGATTTGGTAGTCCTTCACAGCATCCACAACCGAAGGGCCCTCGATGTTCCATATCTCCTACTTCGAAACATGCACCTGAACCGTCTTGCTCGTGCACCAACCCCTATCTACTTTGGGGGATGGGTGCACCGCCTCTTCAAGCATTTCACACGCATTCCCAGGTCCTTTGAAAGGAGCCCATGGTCGGGACGAGTTGATTATCACATTTGCCGCGCCATGAACCTACTTTATGAGGCGGAAGACGGATCAGTAAGCTTTCAAAGGATGCAAGGCCATGCATGGAACCACAGGAGGCACTAGTCCTTCACGCTCCACCTCCCCACTACCAGTATCAACCCCATGGTGATCCGGGGCAATCCTCCTCCCAAGGAGGCGGTTTTCCTAACTTTCAAAGTTTACATGATCTTTTGCAGGAAAGCCTCATGTGCACCAGGAACACCTACAACCTTGCCAACAATACATACCACCGGGTCGGAGCTATCGAACGAAACATCAACGATATCCAAGACGACATCGGGAACATCCGGGAGTATATGGCGGGTCATGGGGATGGAGGTGATGACAGCGATGAGGATATGGACTAGGAGGTTGCAGGAGCAGGAGCGGGTTGATGGCAAGCCCACATGTTAAGGTTCCCCTTTATCTATCAAAACAATTTCCGGCCTGCGTGCCGAAGTGTTAGACAATTTACTTTCCTTGACTACTTTTTATTTTCTGCTTTATTTTTCTTTTTATGGTTTGGATGATTAACTATGGTAAATTAGGATGTTTGGTATTGCTTGGTATGGTATTTAGTGGTAAAACAGGTACAATTGAGGCTTAGAGTGCTAATCATTAGCACCAGTAAAGCCAGGACAGGAAATCCGGAAGAAGAAACCTGTTTTTTCAGCCTTGCAGACTTCCCACACGGGGTCGTGTCCAGCCGACACGCCCCCGTGCTCATCGCCCAGACCTACTGTTTGGCAAATTTCTGCAGATTTTTGGTCAGACACGGGGTCGTGTCCAGCGAGCACGCCCCCGTGCTCAACTTCAGTAAGTTCTCGTTACTGGCACTTGAACACGGGGCCGTGTCTACTCAACACGGGGCCGTGTCCAGACTGCCAGTAACATAAATTTTTGCTTTTAACACCATTTTATACATTCAATCAACCTAAAAATCTATTTTTGGCACACATTGAGGACAATGTGTAATTTAAGTGTGGGGGGATGCTAAAACCTTGAATTTTGCAAGTCCTATTAACAAGCCTTACACAAAACTCTATTGGAACCGCTAATCACCCCAATTTTTTTTCAATTTTTTTTTTATTTTATCTTGTCTAAGTTTAAGTTTGGAATTCTAAGACTAACAAGGTTATATTTTTATAAGTTTACAACCGATAGCGTCGTGATAAAAAGAACCAACATAAGAAAATTATGAAACGGCATGACAAGCTTAGTTAAAATTCGATTATATATACTCAATCACATAAAAACCCACTCCCACAAAAGTGAGTTTTGAGCCTTTATAGAGCATACAACTATACATCTTTAAACTAAATTCTCATTTTTCGTTTCTTATGTGAATAGCCGCTTGGTTCTTACGACTCTAGAACTTGCCACGACAATTCATTCCCGGTCCTTACCAACTTAAACCCAAGTAAGTAAATGATGGAGGCATTAGGACTAACCCTTTTTCTTTCAACACCATTATTTTTATTTTTCTTTTCACCTACCCAAAAATTCCCCCTAGTTAACCCCTTTGAGCCTAAACCTTTTCATTTCTTAACCCAAAACCCTTTTTATTTTTACCCTTTATTTTAAGTAACAAGCTCGGTTTTCATGTGACTAATATATATATATATATATATATATATATATATATATATATATATATATATATATTACAATGAAGTTAGAAATAAGCAAACAAAGCTCCTCAAACAAAAGCTTGTTTGGCTAAATACTTCATTTAAAATAAAAAGTCACAAAAACAAAATGTTTTACGAAAACCGACGCTTTTTAACCCAAGCCTACTAACCACTAACCCAACTACCCACCTTTAACCCAAGCCTAACCCTTCACCCAAAAAGTCCTCTTGATATTTACAAAGGTATTGTGACAACCCTCACTAAACCAGGTATCCGTATGGTTTAATTAATAATTAATTACTGCTTAATTACTGTGCTTGCTTGAAATTACTGATGAACTGCTACTTGATTTCTGATACTTGTACATACCTGCATCATACTTTAATTACCGTCACTACATTATTTTCACGCTGAACCTTAGTGACAAACATGATGCACAAAAGCACAGTAGCACTATGAATGGATAACCTATTGAACATGCTGATAAGCCAGCATCAGGCAGATATTGCCTCTAAGGCCTGTATGAGCCAGAAATATTTCACTACACCCATAGTGAGTGTAGGGATACAAGGATTGTAGAACTGCGTCTCTAGGAATAAGATACAATGACAGGATGTGCCTAGGACATACACTAAGCACAAAACTCAGCACTTTAATCAACAATTCAGCTTTTAGCTAACTAATAAAGTGCCAAAACATGAGAAAAATATTACTAGACACTTTCCAAAGTGTCGGGAATAAGTTGTGTCACTAAAAAGGGTATTAACGACACTTAAAAGCTTTGTTAAGCGCTTTAACGGATTACTATCCAACCGAACAACCGGACTATACGCGGAACATGAAAATATTGTCATTAACATTATTTGTCTTTTCTGAGCCAGTTAGGGTCCCTGAATACCCTAACACCCGCCATAAAGCACAACGCACAACTAACCGAGTTAAACCCTAACTTAACTAACTTATCTAACTATTACCTAACTAATAGTTACAAACTAACCAAGAACCCCCCCCCCCCCTCTTGAGAAACCGTCCCCATCTAGGGGACATACATGGTGCAACTTTGATTATTTTAATCAAAGATGTTTAGTATCTTTGTGACACTAGAACCATTGGATTATAATCTCACATTTTTCTATAAGTAACTAGAGATTGCACCAAGATCATTTATCATTCACAACTCAAGACAAACACTCTCTCTTGCTCTCTCTCAAGGCTTCGGCCGAACATCCCCTAGATCCATCCATCATCATTCGATTTCCTTCTTCACATTCCAACAACATACAAGTGTCAAGGATCACGTATAAGGAGTCTTGGTGTACTCGGAGCTTAAAGGACCTTCTCTCGTTGCTTTTATCCACCCATTTCGCGCCTAGATTCTTCCCTAGCCTCGAGCTAGTGGTATGTTGCTTAAATCACCTTCTCGAACTAATTTAAAGTGGTTAAAAGGATTTGTAACGGTTGAAACTCGTAAACTTACAAGGTGATGCATTAAAGTCTACTAAAAACACAAATAATGATGGTTAAAAGCTCATATGATGTGTAAATGTTGTAGTAATTGATTTGTGTGGTTATTTGGACCCGATCTATGTTGTGGTAGCTCGTATCATCATTTAACCCGGTTTAGTCATGAACATAGATCATGACATAAGGTTGTTTTGAATGAAACAAGGGTTAAAGGGTGAAACTCTACCACACACGAATCATGAACTTGTGTAAAAGCGTTTTTACTTGTAAAATAGTGTTTAAAACTAGTAGATCTACGGATCTACAAGTGGTATTTTCAAAGGACCGAGTGTCAAGGAAATTATGTTTTCTAAAGATAGATCTTACGTTAACTAGAATGATTTTTAGAACGCACAAGTGTGTAAGCACTTGTGTAGCACAAAAGTTTCAACAAAATAACAATTTTTGTAAAATTTACAAGAAGATGTAAAGACGGGATTTCTTTAAAAGCAAGGTTTTTACGAAACCGGACTAATTTATATTAAGATCCGCTAAAAGTAATGAGATTTACTTCGTATTTTTGAGTAAATCACAAGTTCAAGAAATCTTTGCGATTTACATATTTATTAACTAGTTTGTTGTGTTGGACGTTTGTTTTGATTGAATAAGAAAATTGTTGAATTGATTTGTAAAAGAAAATGATACGCTTGAAAGCGTGGCCACCTCCAGTTACAGAGGAAACTCTGGCGAAATTTTTCCAAAAACCTAACACTTAGAATTATTTTCACTATAAGTGTTAGAAATACTTTTTGATATGTTTTCAAAATATATAAGTTTCGCCAAGACTTTATTTACAAAATATCGGAGGTGGGATTTCACAAAATTAAACGTGATAAATATATATTTAGTAAATGTATTTTTCACAACGTCACTTGTCAATTATTTTGTGAAGTGTATAAATATTATTTTTAAGGTAAAAATAATATTATCGAACGTTAACGAATCCAAAATAATACGAACGCTTTCACGATAAATATATAAGTTACACCGGTAATTGTTATTACCACTCGATTGTTAAAACGTAACTTACGCAATTTAAAGAAACAATTATGAATGCGTATATTTGAC
Organism: Helianthus annuus; assembly: GCF_002127325.2. Lineage (NCBI taxonomy): Eukaryota > Viridiplantae > Streptophyta > Magnoliopsida > Asterales > Asteraceae > Helianthus > Helianthus annuus. The sequence goes on from NC_035442.2 coordinate 99,129,579, forward strand.
AAAGCATTATTTTGGGAGAATTTTGTGAAGTAAAAATATAATATTTTTGAGAAAAATATTTATATTTTGGAGTTAGAAATAAATAAATATTAAGGGAGACTTAATAATATATTACGAACGCACATGTATTAAATCCCCCATCCTTGGGAAGGAAAATAATTACCAAGTATGCACAGAATGTAAACACGAAATAGTTGTCTAACTATTTCTCAAAACTTAAACCATAAAGCTAAGGCACGACCGTCCGTCTAATAGAGTTAGTACATGTAGGTCGTTGCACAGCTGCTTGACATGGAGTATTACTTGGTAGAGACGCACCGCTGTGAGTTCATGTCCCCCTTTTCTCTTAACTGTTTTCAGTTTTCTAAACTGCGGGGGTGAAATACATGTTACTATGATTACGAATATTTCTTACATGGTATGGTTAGCGTAAGGGGGTTTGTTACTTAGATCATGTGAATGGGTAGGCGGAAACTTGAGGTCATTAATCCTCAGGATAGGACCGAGGGGCAGGAGCGGTAGATCTACTTGGGTGTAGCGAGCCCAACCCCAGGCCCAGCATAACGGACCTCGGGGTGACTTTGTACCCAACGCATAAGTCTGCTAGGTTTGAGCCTTCCTACTTGCATTTCACACATATCAATGGCCTTGCAAACCATTGGTGATCTCTTTTTCCTTATTTGCTACATACCAGGATTTTTATACAAACAAAGGTTTATTTGCTCACTTACACATGAACTCGCTCAACATTATTGTTGATTTTTCAACTTACATGTATTTCAGGGAATTAAAGGATCTGGCACGGTATGGCACGTTTTCCCGCTGCACTAGTACGAGGTCATCCGGGTTTAGGGAATGTGACTCTTTCCTGGACAAGTCACAGACCTTAAACTGTGTTTGTGTTATGTTGATGTTTATGTTTGTTGAACAATGTTTATGTTGTTAGGGTATGCTCCGTTAAAACAATGTTGTTTTTTTTGGATTTTAAAACTTAATTGAATGGATGATCTTGCATGGTTTTTTATTCATATAGCTTGTTATGGTTAAGCTATGGTATTAAGAAGTCACACCAAATTAACCACGCTTCCGCAAAGCCAGGGTGTGACAGCTTGGTATCAGAGCTCTGATCATAGCGAACTAGGATTCCTTCTCGAGTCTAGACTATGATCACTAGGGCTCTCACGAAAACATTTTTACTGCATACCACTTAAGTCCAGATCCAAAACGTTTTTACAAACAAATGTTGAGCACATTTTATTTATTATTTTTAGGCTCAGTCTTGGAGGCTGAGGCTCGGTCTTGGAGACCGAGGCTCGATCTAAGAGATCGAGGTAGATGGCTAGTGAGGCTAGGAAGAGTAGGCTCAGTCTTGGAGGCTGAGGCTCGGTCTTGGAGGCCGAGGCTCGATCTAAGAGGTCGAGGTGGATGATAGAGCAGTCTTAGAGACTGGGAGGAATTTGGCTAGTGGGACTAGGAGTGTCAGTCTAGGAGACTGGGAGGCTATTGGGACTAGGAAAATTATGTGATTTCTTACTTTGTGACTAATGTGTTTACCTGATTGTATGACTGCTTATTTGTACATATTTGTGTTTATGTTACAGACACATGGACTCGCCCGGTACTGGCGACTCAGACACCACAGGACCTAGACCTATAGTATCTGATGACCTAGCAACTTCAGAGCACGAGGTGCACACGTCGGACGTTTCTAGCACGGACGAGGACGACTTCCAGCCCTTCGCGCTACCTGACGAGGCTGATGAGCTCGCCGATGGCCCTCTTGTTGAGTACCTACCGTTAGTGGAGATCCCTGCTCCCATACCCTTAGCTGTTTACCCTGCCTACGATTTACTTCTTGACGCCGAGGCTGACGGCGACATTGATCTGTTTGACGATGATCTCCTAGAGGACGATGAGGAGGGAGAGGCCCTCATAGCCGACGGAGGACTTTTACTGCTTGCAGATGCTCCAGCTGCGGAGTCACCTGCACACTCACCTGCTCCAGACTCCTTCGAGTCTGTGGCCTCCGCACCTTCCCACACTCTGAGCGCACAGCACTTTTCACATGGTTTAGATCCTGACCAGGCATCCTCTGTTGCCCCTATACCTAGCTTTGCTTTCGACCATGATGATGTGGAGGATTCCGATCCTATCTTTCCCCCAAGGTTCGACCCGGATCAGGATATAGAGTATATACCTATGGAGGATCCAGTCGACCCAGCTGACCCAGTGGATCCCATCGACCCTGAGTTTGACTTTGAGATGGATTTTGATGATCCCGAGCCTGCCATCGCCCCTGAGCAGGCAGCCGCTCTAGACCCTGTGCTTGAGCATGACCCCGTTCATGTTGGCATGCCTATTGAGCCTGTGTTTGCTGACCCACCTGTTGATGATCACCCTGTGGATGCTCCGTTGTTGGAGGGCGATCATGTCATTGCTGCTGATCATGTTGATCACCCACTTATTGTTGATGCACCCGTTCACCCTCTTGTTGCTCCCCCACCTGATCCCGTTCCACTAGAGCCCGAGCATGCACTGTTCGCAACCCACATGGATCCACGAGATGAGCACGCACAGCACGGGTGGATTCCTGCTGATGATGAGGTTCCACCTATTCCCCCTCAGATCACTGATACTCGTCACGTTGATACCTCCTTTTCATTCCCTCAGTTTACGCCTCCAGCCCGACCTGGAGAGGGTTCCTCGGCCCATCCCTTTGGGCATGTGCCGACATCTGTTCCCTTCATGCCACAGTTTCCACCTGTTTTACCCCCTGTTTCTCCATTTCATGTGGCACCTTTTGATCCAACCAGGGAGCCGTTTCTCTGGTCGTCACCTCCTGTCATGCCACCGACTGACCCCTACCATCCTTTCCATATGGGGCACACTATTGAGGACGTTTTGATGTCTTTTGTTTTTCAGCACGAGGCACACACACAGCGCATTCAGGAGCTGGAGAGAGCTTAGCCGCCGCCGTGTCAGTGCCAGGGTCAGACCCACTCTCCTTTGCAGCCTTCTCGACCTGTACCCCCAGATTATGCTTCACGCCTCTTTGCACTAGAGCAGCAGGTTGCTTCTTTCCTTCGTACTCAGAGAGCCATGGAGGAGGACTGGCTCCAGTTGCGTCGTTTGTTTTACACTCACTTTCCCCCTCCTCCACCGCCATCCGTATAGAGCTCATAAGTGCCGTTTGGGTAGACGTTGGTGAGAAGACGGCGATTGCTTTTGACTGCACAGCATTTTTGGAGACTACTTTCGGATTATGACTTTTGTTGATTTTGTACATGGGATGTAGTGACACTGATTTGATATAGTTTTTGGACAGGGGTGATGTAGCCCCTAGTCGATTGATGTTGTATGACACTGTGATGTACTGATACACTTACTATGTGGTCTCGATATATGGCAATCGCGGTATTCTCATCATATTTGATGCTTGATTGATTATTTATGTTTTGATGACATGGGATGTTGTGTGAATGATATTTGTGACAAGAGATGATATGTGAATGATATATTGATAACATGAGATGTTATGTACTATTACTATTATTATATACGTGCGCTTTACTATGGCCTGACCGACGTAAACACATCTTTAGAAGATGCCGCCGTGACGTCAACAACCGCAGATGCCTACCAATCAGGCAGAACTCCAGCAAATCATCGTTGCTGCCATCGCACAATACGCCGCCTCTCAAGGAGGGACTAGTGGAAGCAACTCAGGCAACACTGGCAACAACAACAACCCACCTCATGGTAATACTAAGACATTTAGACATACCATGACCTAATTGGATATCTATAGCAAAGATGCTAATGCCGTTCACATGTTATACTGTACGTGCAAGGTGCACCTACAAGCAGTTTCTAGACTGCAAGCCAGTCAACTTTAATGGCACAGGAGGTGCTGTCGCCTTTGTTCGTTGGGCTGAGAAAACTGAATCTGTTCTTCGCATGAGCAAATGCGCGCTAGATCAGCAAGTCACCTATATCTCTGGGCTATTCTTGGATGGAGCCCTATCTTGGTGGAATTTGCAAGTACAGACACTTGGTGAAGCTGCTGCCTACGCGCTAACCTGGATCGAACTGAAGGAACTTATGCGCAAAAAGTACTGTTCCCGCGCTGAAATCCAAAGATTGGAAACAGAGTTCTGGCATTTAAAGATGGAATGTCCAAAGATCGCGGAATACGTTCAGAGGTTTCATGGCTTATCGCATGTGGTACCCTACATGGTCACTCCAGAGTTCAAAAGGATTGAACGTTTTATTTGGGGATTAGCTCCTCAAATCATAAGCATGGTGACCTCCTCCAAGCCTGCTACTATTACTGAGGCGATTAATTTGAGCGTGGCTCTCACATAGGAAGCTATTCGCCTAAACAAGTTTGATGAAGTTGAGCCAAAGAAGAAAGAGACTCATGTGGAGTCATCAGGAGGTAACAAACGGAAGTTTTCGAACTTCAAGCAAGGCACTAGCAGTGTGGTTAAGAAAGGGGAATCAAGCACACCAGCTCAGGTTACAGCTGGTAGTGGGAAGAAAGGAAAAGGATACATGGGCACCCAGCCCAAGTGTAATACCTGCCAGCGCCACCATTCTGGCCGTTGTGGTTTGAAAGTTTATGAAGCTTGTGGAAAGACTGGCCACTTGAAGGATTCTTGCTGGGCCATAGCTGGCTAGAGAGGCCAGGGAGGATTCGGAAACAGAAACACCAACCGGGGCGGAAATGGAAATCGCCCACAAGGGAACAATGGAGGTGATGGAAATCGAGTTAACAATGCTAATCAAGCGGGCGCTGTGAATCATAATCAGAGGAATAACCAAGCTGGTGGAAATGGGCAGAGATCCGGATGCTTCAACTGTGGTGATCTTGGGCACTACAAGAGGAACTGCCCAGAGTTAAACCAGGCCCGTGGAAGAGTGTTTAACATTGAAGCAAGGGAAGCGCGCCAGGATCCCAATGTTGTTACTGGTACGTTCCCTGTAAACCAACGCTATGCATCCGTTTTATTTGATACTGGCGCCGATTATAGCTTCGTGTCGTTAGAGTTTAAGAATATGCTTGGTTTAGCCGCTAGTAAATTAAATATTCCGTACTCGATCGAATTGGCGAATGGAAAGTTGGTAGAAGCCAATGAAGTTATCAGAGGTTGTGTGATCGAATTGGGAGAGCGTGAGTTTGCTCTGGATCTACTACCAGTCCAGTTGGGAAGCTTCGACGTGGTGGTAGGAATGGATTGGTTATCAGGCAACAAGGCTGAGATAGTTTGTCACGAAAAGGTAGTTCGTATCCCAACTGATGATGGTGAGACAATTGTGGTTCACGGAGAAAAGCGTGATACACCGTTGAGGATTATCAGCTGCCTCAAAGCGCGAAAATGTTTACAGAAGGGATGTGCTGCCTTTCTGGCACACATTGTAGATAAGAAAGCTGAAGAACCGAAGATCGAAGACATCCCTGTCGTGAGGGAATATCCAGAAGTCTTCCCAGAGGACTTGCCTGGATTGCCGCCTCAGAGACAAGTGGAATTTCACATCGACTTAGTTCCAGGCGCCGCGCCTGTGGCTAAGGCACCCTATAGACTTGCTCCGTCTGAGATGCAAGAACTGTCGACACAACTTCAGGAGTTGTTAGACAAGGGATTTATCCGACCAAGCTTCTCGCCTTGGGGAGCTCCGGTTCTGTTTGTCAAAAAGAAGGACGGTAGTTTTCGTATGTGTATTGACTACCGGGAGTTGAACAAGCTGACGATCAAGAATAGATACCCTCTGCCAAGGATTGATGATCTGTTTGACCAACTGCAAGGCTCAAGCTTTTACTCTAAGATCGATCTTCGATCTGGATACCATCAGTTAAGGATACAAGAGGAGAGTATCCCGAAGACAGCCTTCAGAACTCGATATGGACACTACGAGTTTCTAGTCATGCCGTTTGGGTTGACAAACGCACCTGCAGTGTTCATGGATTTGATGAATAGATTTTGCAAGCCGTATTTGGATAAGTTCGTGATAGTGTTCATCGATGATATCTTGATTTATTCAAAGACGAAGGCCGAGCACGAACAGCATTTAAGAGCCATTTTGGAATTGCTGAAGAAGGAACAGCTGTATGCCAAGTTCTCTAAGTGCGAGTTTTGGCTACGAGAAGTCCAGTTCCTTGGACACGTGGTGAATGGAGATGGAATTCATGTTGATCCCACAAAGATCGAAGCGATCAAGAATTGGGAAACGCCAAAGACGCCAACCGAGATTCGGCAATTCTTAGGTTTGGCTGGTTATTACCGAAGATTCATTGAGAATTTTTCAAAGATCGCTCAACCATTGACGCTCCTCACGCAGAAAGATAAGAAGTTTGATTGGGGAATCAAACAGGAAGAAGCGTTCCAGATATTGAAAGATAAGCTCTGCAATGCGCCAATCTTAGCACTACCGGAAGGTACGGAAGATTTTGTGGTATACTGCGACGCTTCGCGTCAAGGATTGGGTTGCGTGTTGATGCAACGCCAAAAGGTTATTGCTTATGCGTCATGACAGCTGAAAGTGCACGAAAAGAACTATACCACTCACGATTTGGAACTCGGCACAGTGGTTTTTGCTTTAAAGATCTGGAGACACTACCTTTATGGTACGAAGTGTACAATCTTCACAGATCACAAGAGCCTCCAACACATATTCAACCAGAAGGAGCTGAATATGAGGCAAAGACGATGGGTTGAGTTGCTGAACGATTACGACTGCGAGATAAAGTATCATCCAGGGAAGGCGAATGTGGTCGCCGATGCCCTAAGTCGAAAGGAGAGGATCAAGCCCATAAGGGTTAGGGCTTTAGAGATGATCATCCAGACCGATCTTTCTTTGCGCATTCGTGCCGCGCAGAAAGAAGCTCTCAAGGAAGGGAACCTTGAAGAAGAATATCTCCGTGGGATGGAGAAGCTATTGGTACCAAACGAGGAAGGAACGTTATGTTTTGAGAAAAGGATTTGGGTTCCTTTGTTTGGAGGTTTAAGGAAGGTTATTTTCGATGAAGCTCACAAATCGCGGTACTCTATCCACCCTGGAGCGGATAAGATGTACCAAGACCTTAAATATTATTATTGGTGGCCTAGGATGAAAGGCGATGTGTTAGTACATAAACGTCTGTAGCTTCCGTCAGCTTAAAGTCTTTATTTTGTTAAAGTTGTATAGTTTAATGTATAAGGCGTCAGAATACAGGGTTTGTTTTGTAAAAGTGCTGCTTTGTAAGCCGATCGGCTGGCCTAGCCGATCGAACAGCCTAACCGATCGAACAGCTGTTCGATCGGGTGGCCCAACCGATCGGTTAGCCTAACCGATCGGACAGCACTTAGCTTATTCTGACTTGCCTATAAATAGAAGTTCTGTCAGCTCATTTAGGACTTTTGAATCTGTCTGTAACCTAGAGAGCTGAAGTCTGTGATCAACTGGAACTTGTATCTTGTCATATATTTCAATTGAATTGCAGACTATTGAACATGGAAATCATATGTCTTTCTGTATCTGTATATGATTTGCTGGATTCCGCACAGCAATCATAGTGTGACATTCATTAACAGAAAGATCCCGATCAACCAGGGACCAACAAGTGGTATCAGAGCTATGGATGTTGATTGAAGATACCAGAAGACATAGTTCATCGATTTCAGTCAAATTCTTGTAGATTTGAAGAGAGATTCAACTGAATTCAAGCGAAGATTGCATTGTGAAGAACAAATTTCATCGGAAATTTGTTTCTGATATAGTTTTCACCGGAAAACTTGCAGATCTACTCTATCTTTCTCATATTTCTCTCCGTTCTTCATCTTTTTCATCATAAAACTTGAAAAACTCAAAATTAAAACAGATTAAATGGATAAAACTTGATAAAATTACTATCAATCGGTTCGGAATCTCAAATTTTACAATCCTACTAAGTTTCATAATCAGATTCAAACAAATTCGTGTTAAAATTGAACAATTTCAATGAAAAACTGCATAAACTTGCTGATGTCAGCTGGTCGAATCGATTAGCATATTCATTCGTTTGCTGATGTCATCGATTTGAAAGAGATAACCGTTCAAAGATATTTTGGAAGTTATTGCTGACATCATCTTGGTAATCAGATCGAACAGCTGATCGATCGGACTGCATTGTTGTTAAAAGGAAGTTTGAAGTTTACTAGATTCCTATTCGATCGAACAGCTGATCGATCGAACAGCATTTGTCTAACCGATCGGCTAAGCTACTCGATCGAACACACTACTCGATCGAATACCCTGTTCGATCCAAGTGTTAGTGTTAAGCGTTTTTAAGAAGTCAAAATTTTTCTAAGTGTTTGTCTGATTTTACAGGAACATTCAAAATGGATGACATATTCACAAACCCTTTTAGTGATATGTATGGTTTCACTGTAAGCTCAGGAGGATCAGGAAATCCAGAAAATGATGATTCTACATCAAACAATACCAACACAAATCAAATCAAAGAGAAAAGGAAGGAAGCATGGGAATCAGAAAGCGCGTTTGGAACTTTTAATCGTCCTCCAAAGTTAATGGCTATTGAAGATTATACAAGATGGGCAATAAAATTTGAAGAATGGCTGATGGCGTTTGCTTTCCCAAGCTGGAAAAGCATGAAAAATGGGTATGCTGCGGGTAAAAACAATGGTGAAGTATTGAGAAGTAATGAAGAGATTGATCTATTCGTTGCTGAACAGAAATGTGTAGCACTACTATTTCAATCTGTCAGGGAAGATATTATTTCACTAATCAGCTACACCAACGCCAAAGATTTGTGGGATAAACTGGGAAAGAAATGTCTGGGAAGTAAAGAAATCTTAAAGAACAAAACTAAACTACTAAAAAGGAGTTTGATATGTTCAGTTGTTTCAAAAATGAGTCAGTCTGCAAGATGATCGAACGTTTTGGTCATCTTAAATTGGAACTTGCACGTCATGATATCAAATATCCTGATGAGGAGATAGTTGATAAACTGTTTGATTCTTTACCAGATGAAATGGACTGGAGGTACTATGCTTTGATGTTGAAAAACACCATTCCGCCAGAAGAACTAAAACCAGATGTAGTGATTGAACGACTGGAAAGCCATGAGCTAGAATTGAAGAAAACGTACAAAGTCAATCATTCATATCAACAAAATCCAGAACTATACTATCCCAAAAGTTTGATGCCCAAAGCCTCATCACCGAAAACTGCATTTTCTGCCGAAAACATATCTCCAGCTCCTAAAGAAAATCAAAGCAACTCAAACAAAGAAAGTCACAGTGGATATCATAGTGGGTCTACTTCTATTCCTACTGCCTCGACAAATCGTTCTGATTCAAAGTTCTCATGTAATATTGCTGTTGATCTGAAGAATGCACAAAACTTTGATGAAGAATCTGTGAAGCAACAGATGGTGTTTCTAGCATCTGTGCTAGAATCATATGAGGGGCTGATTGCTGGAAAGATTGGGAATACTAATCTGACAAAAGAAGACTATGATCAGATAGATCCCGAAGAGATGGAGTTAATTGATATCCAATGGGCAATGGCGAGTGCAGTGCGACGTGCACAACGCTTTATGGAGATAACGGGAAGAAAAACAATCGGTGGTCCTTCAACAAAGCTGGGATTTGATAAATCAAAGGTGAAGTGTTTCAAGTGCAAACAGAAAGGCCACTTCAAACGAGAATGCCGAAATGCATATGTTGAAGAATCTGAGAATCCATTCAAGGATGACTACTACAAGAAAGCTATCTATCATCAGAATAAGTCCGAACCGCCAAGAATAAAGCAATCTGAAGACAACAAAGGAAAATCTAGAGCCTTGGCAGTGATTTACGATGATGAAGGATATGATTGGAGTAAGGAAGTGTTACCTGAAGATGATGCTATTGGTTATGCTTTTATGGCGAGTCATAATGAACCAATTCAATGGAAGGATAATCGTACAGAACAACAAAAGTACGAATATCGAAAAATGGTTGCTGAAGCAAAGATCATCCGACTCTCAGGTGTTTATGAGGAAGCAAAACGTGCAAACCGATGGGATCCAGATAGAGAGTGTTATTTGGATGAATATGGTAACATTGCTGTCGACTACAAGAAGATAGACATTGAAGCCATTATCCAAGAATACAAAGAAGAGGATGAGTACTGGCAACACAAGTGGTGGGGTACACCAACATCGAAAATGATCGAGGAAGAAAGAGAGAAAGAAAGAAGAGAAAAGGAGAAGATAGAAGAACCTGTGAAAATTGACACCGGGATGATCAACACTGCACAGGAGATGACAGCTGAAAACTTGAGAGAAATGGCTGATAAAGTGCTTGCTGTCAAAGCACTTGAGGTAGATTCTACTCCTAATTCTGAGTCAAAGAAACAGGTCAGTCAAACTAAGTCATCAACTGTGTCAGGTAACAAAAACAATTGCAATGCTGATTGCAAAAGTTGTAATAAACAATGCAACTTTTGTACAACAGTCACATACCTCAATGGGGAGAAAATCAAGAATCTGACAAATAATGTTAGAAAACTTGAAAGTCAAATTCTTGATTGTGACAAAGAGTCAAAAGAATCAGCTGAACAAATAAAAGAATTAAAAACTGAAAACCTGAAAATTAAAGCTGATCATGACAAAATTCTTCTTGAAAGCAGAAATGTTGTTAAAAATTTGAAAAATTGAAAAATGTCGTTAAAGAGAGTGATGATAGAAATGGAAAAACAACTAAGGAAAACGAGCATTTAAGAGCTGTTTTGATAATAAAAGAGGAAACAATCAACAAACAACTGGATGAGATAGCAAAATTAAAACTGAAGGTTCAAGAAAGTGAAATTGAAAATGAAAGAATCCAGTTAAAATTAAACAGCTATAGCTCAGCTAGCTTTGTTTTGCAGCACATAGTTCCTAAACCCATAGGGAAAAACAAAGCTGGTGAGGATGTGTTTGCGAATGGAACAGGTGTAGGGTTTCACAGAGTTCCACCGCCAATCTTAGACAACTACACGAAAAAGCAGTCTAGTTTGGTGGAAATTGAAGAAGAAAATGATGTTACATTCCCTGAGAGTATTGATGTCACGTTCACGTCTTCCAATGACGAGGGTGTCCAAAATGATGTGGTGAAAAGTGTGGTGGATAATGTGCTTAAACCAGATTGTGACACTTCTGAGGAGGATGGTTGTTTTCTAGACAAATACATTCCGAAACAGAAATCCAAAAGCAACTTACATGATGAATCTGATCTTGTCATGTACAAGATGTCAGGATCGGATAAGTTGTTTTCGGATTCCGAGTTTCCATTAGAGAATGTAAATCTGAACAAATTGGCCAAAGTTTTTAAATTGGTTGAAGTCGAGTTGTCAACAGTAAACACTCGAAAGGTCGAAAAGGTTCATAACAGGAAAACTGCCTATCCATCACGTGGTTATAATAATAACAACAGAAATTGGTCAGGTGGTTATCAAGGGGGTAAATCATATCAGAAAAGATTTGATCAAAATAAAAGATATGTCAAAAAGAAAACATTTGTGAACAGCTCAAGTTCACTTGCTGAGGAAGAACAGAAAATTTTTTCAAAATCTAACAAAGAATTTTTTGAGAAGAAAGCTTCACAAATTCAGTCTGAAGGCACAAGTCAAGTAGTTGATACTCGTACTTGCTTCAAATGTAATCAAATGGGTCATATTGCACGAAAGTGTACTGTTGTAAAACCTAAGACTGAAATTGTGAAGGTTCAACAAAGAAAAGATGACAAAAAGGGAAAAGCACCGATGTATGTTGAGAAGAAAATTGTTCAAACTAACAACTTGAAAGAAAAATCTAAACACGTGAAGAAGTTGGTACCTAAACAAGATAAATTTTATAAGCGGGGTGCTGAAACTCAACAAGTGTGGAAACCAAAGGTTGTAACAAAAATTGAGAAGAAGGTCTCAATTCCTGAGGTGAAAAATGCTGAAGAATCAATGAAAATTGATTATGATGCAAATTTTCCACCTCTTAATTCAAAGAATTTCAAAATTCAAGTTGCAAAAGTCACGGTTGTCCCTAAGGCTGATAAGGCCTGGGTGGACTCCATGTTTGACTAAACAATTTGAAGTGCCGGAGCTTCCTGGATTGCGAAGCATGAATCGGCATCTTTCTTGAAGTTGTTTAAATGATGATTTGTTATGTGCAGGATCTTCCAAAACTTGTATCCAGGTGGATAATGGATAGTGGAGCTTCAAGGCATATGACAGGGAAGACCGCATTGCTATATGATGTGAATGACATTAATGGTGGATATGTGGGTTTTGCGGGTAATCAAGGAGGCAGGATCATAGGTGAAGGAACATTATCAAATGGTATTATCACGTTTGAGAGAGTTAACTACATCGCTGAGCTGGAGAACAACCTGCTGAGTATCTCCCAGATCTGTGACAGGATGTATACTACTTATTTCACCGACAAAGAATGTTTAATCTTGAAACCGGGATTTGTGATACCTGAAGAGTGGATCATCATGAGGGCACCAAGAGTCAACGATCTGTACGTGTTGGACATGAGCGTTGCTACTACAACCACGGGTCAGGCTCATTGTTTTGTGTCCAGAGCAACGGAAAAGGAGTCAAGGTTATGGCACAGAAAGATGGGGCATATTCACCTAAGGAAAATGAATCACTTAGTGCATAACGACTTGGTCACCGGAGTGAATATTAAAGGTTTTCATCTGGAAGGGGAGTGCATAAGCTGTGTCAGAGGTAAACAGAAGAAAAAGTCACACCCTACAAAACAAGTCAATTCAGTTTCGAGACCTTTGGAAAGACTTCACATGGATTTGTTCGGTCCAGTGAATGTTAAAAGTATAACAGGAGATTCTTACTGTTTGGTCGTGACTGATGACTACTCCAGATTTTCGTGGGTCATGTTCTTGAAAACGAAAGACGAAACCTTTGATAGTTTGGTAGTTTTGTTTAAGAAAATTGAGAATCTGTACCAGAGACCGATTTGTAGAATTCGAAGTGACAATGGTACTGAGTTCAAAAACAGTAAGATGGAGGAATACTGTGATGAAAGAGGTATACTGCATGAGTTTAGTGCTCCGTATACTCCTCAGCAAAATGGAGTTGCAGAACGCAAGAACCGGACGCTAATCGAGACAGCCAGAACAATGCTTGCAGATTCCAAGTTACCAATCAATTTCTGGGCTGAAGCTGTTTCTGCTGCATGCTATACTCTCAACAGAGTTCTTACTGTGAAAAGATTCAACAAGACATGTTTGAGCTGATTAATAAACGCAAACCAAATCTGAAGTATCTAGAGCCGTTTGGGTCACCATGCACGGTTATAGAGCCTAATGGGAAGTTTGGTACAAAGAGCTTTGAAGGAATCTTTGTTGGTTACTCAGGTCCTACACGGAGAGTTTTTGTTCCAAGTGAGAAGCGTATTATTGAAGCATCTAATGTTGAATGTCAGGGTTATACTATGCCACCTCAAAATCCTGGTGATTCATGGCGTTATAACTATGATAGACTTTGGGGATCGTTTGACATGAGAAAAGAATCTGAAGAGGAAGAAGATTTCTTTGATGAGCTGGATGTTTTTCGAGAATATGAATCATCGCTCAGATTTCCAGCAGAATATACGAGAAGATCTAGTGAAACATCAAATGACAATGAAGCAGGTCCTAGCAATACTGGTGATCATGAGGATGAAGGTGCTCCTGGTAATCAGTCAGTGGTAAATGATAATCAAGAAGCTGAAAATATGCCAGTGTTTGATGATAGTGATTCAGACCTTGAGGGGGAGCAAATCCAGGTATTAAGTCAAACAAACCAAGTTAGTGAGCAGGATGCTGAACAGAATGTTACAAATCTAGAAGGAAATGTAGATGTTCCAGACGAAGTGATGCCTCGAACTCTTTCGTATCATCCAGAGGAACAGATTATAGGAGATTTGCAATCAGGAGTTCGCACCAGACGTCAACTTGATCAGGGCCTTTCAAGTTTTTATTCTTCAGTAAAGTCTTTACAAGATGAATTCTCACTGTGTTGTTTTATTTCGCAGATAGAACCTCGCACATACAAAGAGGCACTTACTGAGGATTCCTGGGTCAACGCGATGCAGGAAGAATTGAATCAATTTGAAAAGTTAAAAGTTTGGAAGCTGGTGGATCTACCTGAAGGTCATCGGAAATAAATACCAAATGGGTGTTTAAGTGTAAGAGGGACGACAGAGGAGTAGTAGTCAGAAACAAAGCTCGGCTCGTCGTTCAAGGTTTCAGTCAACAGGAGGGAATTGATTTTACAGAGGTATACGCTCCTGTAGCAAGACTCGAAGCCATCAGGATCTTTCTAGCATTTGCATCATGGAAGAATTTCAAAGTGTATCAGCTTGATGTAAAGTCGGCCTTTCTATATGGCAAAGTGAAAGAGGAAGTATATGTGGGACAGCCGCCGGGGTTTGTCGATCCACATCACTCAAACAAAGTGTATCTTTTGGATAAAGCTTTATATGGCTTGCACCAGG